>NC_089840.1:45615661-45919315 GCF_035609145.1 Eleutherodactylus coqui
TTTTTTTTTCTCACCACAAAGTCAAACTGTCAACAGAAACAGATCATTGCGAAAATTCCCGCCTTACTCTAATTGTTTTTGCAAGTTGGAAGGAACAAATATGTTAATCTCAAAATCTAAAGTGAAAAAAAAAAAAAACTACGAGCTTCAAATGAGAAAAATGGCAAGAACATATGGGGTGAGGGGAAACGAGCGGACCTAGAAGAACGATTGTCGACTATATTCTATCACCAACCTCCAGTGTAGAAATGAAAGAACTTGAGATATTTGCTTGTAAAAATTTGTATTCAGAATTTTTGATTTCATGGGAAAACAATACAACATTGTTCAGAGGAGATGGAGATAACAAAGATCGAACTGTGCACCCAATTTTAGCTGTGGGATTTACCACCCAAGAAAAACGGGTCTTGCATTTGTTTCTACCCTCAAACCCTTTTTATGAACCAGTTATCTACCACCTAGTTTGCTAAATCCCTGTTTGAAAATGTTGGGTTAAACATGGATTTTGGTGTGAAATCCAAGGTCAGTCCGTATCCCACCCATGTGAATAAGTTTTCCGCATCCCTGTTCACATGCAAAGGAAGTTGTCCGGGCATTTTTTTTAGCTCTGCTTCAGAAATAAGGCCCATTTACACGGCCCAATAATCTTTCAGATTCTTGCTGGATCATTGGAATCTCAGTGATAATCTTCAGCATAAATGCTGGTAGCAACTGTATGATGAACAATAATTTGTTCATCATTCACTTTATGCAGGCAAAGAATCGTACAATTGGCCTGTGTAAACAGGTGGTTGCTCATCTATAAACAATGGCCAGTTTATCATGAATGTAGGCGGCAGGCCAAAGATCATTCCATGCCTCTAGACACCCGATAGTTGTCCCATGAAAAGGACCCTAAGTAGTATTCTACTTCTGGTCGGTGGAAATGCAAAGGATTAGCCCTCTAAAAGACAGCTCAAGGTGCCAGTGGAGTGACCTTGAGGGTCCTAAAGGGTAGGCATAGGATTAATAGGTCTCATGGACCTCGCTAAGAGCCCTAATTCTTGATTCTTGCTACTGCTTTCAGCAGAGGTCGGGGGTCAGTCTGGCTATCCTCATACACAGAAGATTGACAGCCGTGCTGTTGTGGGGTGCCTCCAGAATTGCTTCTAGGGGAGAATACCTCCATTACGCTGCGTTATAGACCATGGCACAATTTTTTTTCTGAAGCATACAAAGAAACAATATGGACCCACTGAAGTCCATGAACATTCAATTAGAAGAATATGGTTGTGTGCACAAGATATTTGGATTGTAAATCTTCTATAAATTCTACCGACCCTTAATCATTAATATGGGGGTGCATTATCCTTCCAAACCATCTCAATTTGCACTAATCAATCAGGCTATTGGAGAACATTTCATTTACAATGATGAAATAAGGTTTGGCCTTCATAGAGCCTAAAAAGAATGTGTATAAATGGAGGGGATGACAGAAATAGCTAGGCCATCGTGCAAGAAGGCAAAAAATGTGCACTTCCACCCAACTGTAAATCTACAATGCTTATTTTTGTCTTTAATCCTATGGCTAGTGTTGAATGAAACTGTTACCTCTGGGAGTGTGGAACTATTGTGCCGACCCTCCGAGCAGGTGGATAAACCCGGCAGGAGCGACAGCTGACCCAGAGAAAGATGCTCACTTCTCAGCGCATAGCTTGGTATGAGACAGAAACTAGAACTGAGCTAGCCCTGGGCTGGTGATAAATAGGAAGTCCCTGCCTAACAGAAGTGGAGAAATCGTCTTGATAAGGACAGCACTAAACTGGAAACTGGGCACTAAATAACCCTATCATAGCCTTAAAACAGGAACAAGTCGTACCAAGCAGGAACTGGAACCAAGGATGTGAGTAGGTGCAGACTGGCAATAGGTTGCCACAGAGGAAACTGCAGGAGTAGCAGCCATAGGCTGTAATAGGAAAACATCAATCCAGAAGCAATGGCTACCACATCTGAGGGAGCTATATAGTGGAGTGATTGGCAAACAGCCTCCAGCTGGGTGCAGGAGTCAGGAGCTATTAACTCTGGAGATGCTGGAGCAAAATAAATGCAAACTCAGATAAGAGACAGGGCACAGCAGCAGACCTTTCTGCTATACCTAACAGAACCAAACCAGTAGAACCTTGTTTTGGGTTGAACTTTGCTAAACGTTTGGTTTGGCATGAACCGAAACTGAGATTTAGCAAAGTTCCAAACAAAGCATGGTTCTACTGGTTTGGTTTGCTCAATACTGGTTCAAACCTGTCTCTCCTCCTGTCTCTTTATTCCTCCCAGTCCGGTTCTGTCTTTTGTGGTATAGTTATTCTGTCCTTTCAGGGTCAGCTAGCTCCTAGAAGAAGACCGCGGGTCGTTCTAATCAGGGCGTTAGCCCTGCTTACAGGCAGGGTCTTCCCTCTCCCACATAGTAGCTCAGGGCTAGGTAACTTCCCTAGTTGTCACCCCTGGACTAGGTTACAGCCTTCAGGTATCTCACCTTCGCATGCTAGAGGATCAGCTATCGGCCTTGCTGGATCAGGTCATCACATATCCGGTAGATTGATGCAGTGGATCCATGTCCACATACATAACACATCTAAAGACAAAATCAGACATTACATACTGTACCAATTTGAACTCTAGGGGTGATGGTGTAGCTAGAATTCTATGGGCCCAAGGCTAAATTTTGGACATGAGCCCTCACTCCCAGCTTTTCACTTGTATTTGTGGGCCCCACTAATAATACTAGTGTCTAAAAAGTAATGTCCCCCTCCCTAGAAAATAATAAATGTGCAGTACACACTAACAGAATGGTATTTAAAAAGGAGAAATGCAAAGTTCTAGATCATAGACTGAACATAGGTCAACAATGTGATGCAGCAGCCAAAAAGAAGCATAGAGCCTAGATCACGTGAGGTCATTATCCCCCTCTACTCTTTCTTGGTCAGACCTTATCTGAAATACTGTGTTCAGTTCTGGGCACCCCAATTTAAAGAAGACATAGACAAACTGGAGCAAGTTCAGAGAAGAGTTACCAAGATGTGAGGGGTCTACAAATCATGTCCTATGAGGAACGGTTAAAGGATCTGGGAATGTTTAGCTTGCAGAAGAGAAGGCTGAGAGTACACTTAAAGGGGTTGTCTCGCGATAGCAAGTGGGGTTAAGCACTTCTGTATGGCCATATTAATGCACTTTGTATTATACATCGTGCATTAAATATGAGCCATACAGAAGTTATTCACTTACCTTCCCTGCGCTGGCGTCCCCGTCTCCATGGCTCCGTCTAACTTCAGCGTCTAATCGCCCGATTAGACGCGCTTGCGCAGAAGGGTCTTCTGCCTTCAGCTCGGTCTGGCACGAGCGGCGTTCTGGCTCCGCCCCTTCTACGCATCATCACGTAGCTCCGCCCCGTCGCGTGTGCCGATTCCAGCCTCCTGACAGACCTGAAAGCAGAAGACCCTTCTGCGCAAGTGCGTCTAATCGGGCGACTAGACGCTGAAGTTAGACGGAGCCATGGAGACGGGGACGCCAGCGCAGGGAAGGTAAGTGAATAACTTCTGTATGGCTCATATTTAATGCACGATGTATATTACAAAGTGCATTAATATGGCCATACAGAAGTGCTTAACCCCACTTGGTTTCGCGAGACAACCCCTTTAATAGCTGTCTACCAATATCTGAAGGGCTGTCCCAGTGCAGAGGGATCAACCCTATTCTCATTTGCACAAGGAAAGACTAGAAGCAATGGGATGAAACTGAATGGGAGGAGACGCAAATTACATATTAGAAAAAACTTTCTGACAGTGAGGGTGATCAATGAGTGGAACAGGTTACCACCGGAGGTGGCGAGTTCTCCTTCAATGGAAATGTTCAAACAAAGGCTGGACAAATATATATCAGGGATGATTTAGTGAATCCTGCACTGAGCAGGGAGTTGGACCAGATCACCATGCAGGTCCCTTTCAACTCTACCATTCTATGACTTTATATAGTCTGCTCTCCTTATAAGTAATTATTGTACAATTTAATCCGGTGACTTACACGTGGCCACATGTTTAATTGAAATTATTCATTTTTCCAGTTTTTTGCATCTGGCCCAGATGTTCATGATGACTTCTTCCAGCCATGACTTATCTCTGAAGAGTTTAGCGCACAGAACTTTTTGGTTCCTTGCTTTTCCAGCTCATCCTCACTGTTCCCCAGCTCTACAAAAGCACTGCAACCATAGTGTTCCCGATACAGTAATAGTACCGTCCATGCCACCATTGTGTCCTCATACAGCAGGGGTGTCAAACTCATTTTCACCGAGGGCCACATCAAGCTTATGGTGCCCTTCAAAGGGCCGATTGTAAGACAGTATAGTAAGGGCTTGTTCACACAAGCGTATTTGCATACATGATATGCAGTGAACAGAAGCCATTGATTTTAATATGTTCATTCACATGATGTATCTTTTCACACAGTATGACCTATTTTGTTGCATCCTACACACACCCAATAGGCCATTGAAGTGAATGGGCCACGCAAATACACAGTGAATGCGTAGGAAACTTGTGTATTCACTGCATATTTGCGCAGCATTTCAGTGGGCCCATCTGCGTTCTTTTTTGCGTGCCTAAATATGCAGCGTATTTGTGCAATCGAAATACGATTACGCCCTTGTAAACAAGCCCAATTAGTGACACCCACAGTGTCCCCAGTAGTAACATTAACCCCCCTCCTTCAACAGCCACCATTAACCCCCCCCCCTCCGCAGCCACCAATAACCCCCCCTCAGCAGCTACCAATAACCCCCCCTCAGCAGCCACCATTAACCCCCCCCTCAGCAGCCACTATTAACCCCCCCCCTCAGCAGCCACCATTAACCCACCCCCCAGCAGCCACCATTAACCCACTCCCCCAGCAGCCACCATTAACCCCACCTCAGCAACCATTAACCCCCCCCCAGCAGCAGCCATTACCCCCCCTCAGCAGTCACCATTAACTCCCACCCCCTCAGCAGCCACCATTAATCCTTCCCCCCTCAGCAGCCACCATTAACTCCTCCTCAGAGATAATAGTTCCCCCACCCCCAACCCATATACTTACCTCCTCCTTGCTGTCAGCGCTGCTCGCATATTAATTTTTTCTTCCCCACTCCCCCACTGCCCTAATCACCAATCAGGTTGCTGGAATTGTGAATCAGCCAACCCAAACAAACAATTAGGTTGCTAGAATTAGTGATTAGGGAAGAACTGGGGAAGAAAAAGGTAATATGTGCGCCGCTCCCCCTCTGATCGCGCTGAGCCCGGGTGCACACTGACATTAGTGTGTGCGCCCCGCACGCTTCCTCCCTAAGTCCTCTCCTGCGGAACTGAGGAACAGGGGACTCATGGGAGGAGGATGCCGGCTGCATACTGACGTCAGTGTGCGCTGGGATCAGTGCTAACAGCGTGATTATCAGCGGGGAGCTGCGGCACCCCAGTTGGTAATCAGTACAGTGGTAAGCGGCCGTCGGCACGCTGCGGGCCACATAAAATGAGGCAGCTATTTTGTTCCCATACAGTAGTATTGCACACACTGTGCCCCCGTATAGTATTTATGCCCCTGGACAGTAGTAGTACATCATTTGTACCCCTATGCAGTAATCATGCACTCATTATGTCCCATGTAGTAGTTGTGTCTCTATTGTGCCTCCATACAGTATTAGTGCCTTCTTTGTATCCCCATACAGTAATAATGCCCCTGTACAGTAATCCTGTTACACAAAGCTGATGCGAAAATCAGGATTTGGCACAAACAAAAATTGATGAACCCTTCCTGTCAGCTGTTTAGAACATAACGGTACCCCCATTTAATTTGGGCCAAATATAAGAAGCTCTTCTATCTCCACTGAGCAGTTTTCTTGCAGAACGATTTTATCACCTAGTGGAATCTACACCACAATGAACTACTGCGGTTCTGAAGGCCAAAAGAGGTCCAACATGAAACTAGATGGGGGTCTCTAACAATGTAACTACTCAGTATACATATTACAGACACTCATCCAGTCCCATCAGAATGGAGCCTATTAATGCAGGATGAGTTCAATAGTAAAGCAGGGAGGACATGGTTTCTCACAATTTCCATATGAATGGACACAAGTGAGGGAATATCTGGATTGGATGAAACTCAAGCTTGGCCGTCGCTTCCATTCATATAGCAAAAGATACCAAAAATGCGTTGAGATGCATTGTTACAAAAACGAGCATCTTAAGATTCTACTACTTCTCAATAATAATAATAAAAAAACAACACTGAACAGATGTCTTGTGAAATTCCCAGAACTAATGTTCAGCTCTGATCCCGCTGCTGAGGAGACGCCGTGTATTCTAGACAAGAACAACAAAATCTCCAAGGTTAAACCATCAATTAATAGAAAGCGCGGAGATTATGTGCACGCAGCTTGCATATGCATGTTCTGCTTACAGGGAGCGCCGCTACACACCAGAGACAAAATGTGGGTTACGGTGGGGCCAACTACATTATGTGTCTTCAGACTGGGAGGGTTTGACGTCATTAACCTCTTAATGTCACTGATACAGACAGGTATAACTTCAAGCTCCTGGGCCTCAAAGTAAAATCTGCTACCCCACCTACGATTTGCTCTTTATAATACTGGTGTCTTCTAATGTGGCAAAGGGATATTTGGGCCCCCTTAAACACTACAGCTCTGGTGCAACTGCTACCTCTACAGCCCCTATAGATCCACCCCTGCTTATATTCATATTCACCTCCCATGAGCATTCACTATTTGAACCCCAGTTCCGCCCACATTGAGCTGCTTAGCAGTGCAAATGATAAGGGCAACACATCAGAAATCTATATATATAATTTTTTCTTACATTTGCTGCAAATGTACAGTTGTCCTTATTACATTGTAGTATATTTAGGATGGATGAGTGAATAGATTAAATTTAAATTCACTTTTTTTCTCGTTGTTCTTCCCCTATTCTATGCATTGCGTCATTCCCTTTCCTTGGACTGATAGATGACACTTTCATGTTGAGCTTCCTGATTCATGAATAGAATGTGGGAATTACAGTTAAAGAGATTATACCCAGAATAGAAGTTATCCCCTATCCACAGTATAGGGGATAACTTGCTGATCAATGGGGTCTCACCTGCTGATCTCAATAACTCGACTTCTGTGTCCCGCTCTGCCCGTCACTTCAGGGGTTGCTCCCCCCCCCCCCCCCCCATAGTGATGTGAGAATGAATGGAGTGTTGGCCATGTGTTTATCCTTATATGCTTGAATAAGGAGGTTATCTTCTTCCACTCCAAATCGTGTTGCATGCTTCACATAATGATCAGCAATAAATGGGTTGTTTGAAATTTTCTATGTATGGTCACTAGCTTGGAGGATCCTTATATGGTTATTGGCAAGTGGCCATGGAAGAAAGGATTGGGGGGAGAGACTTGGTGTCTACTATTCCCTTAACAGAGTACGTTTCACCAGAATTTATCTATAGCATTAAAAGTGAATGAAGCACTAGTGTGCTTCCATAACTGGCGCTCCATTCAGTTGCCTCCTTGCTACAGGGGTTGCAATAACCCCATGGTGCAGTGAGTGGGGGACACAAGACCCCTGATCCAGAGATCGGTGGGGGTCTCACCACTCATCAGCAAGTTTCTGGTGGATAGTTGTTAGCTTGGTTATTGGTAAGTGGTCATGGAAGAAAGGATGGGGGGGAAAGACTTGGCGTCTACCATCCTTCTAATAGAGTAAGTTTCACTCTGAATTTATCTATACTATTGAAAGTAAATGAAGTGCTAGTGTGCTTCCGTAACCGGCGCTCCATGCAGATTCCTCCGCGCTACAGGGGTTGCAATAACCCCATGGTGCAGAGAGCGGAGGACACGGGACCCCTGATCTAGAGATCAATGGGGGTCTCACCACTCATCAGCAAGTTTCCGGTGGATAGTGGATAATGTCTAATCTTGGTTCAACCCCTTTAAGACTGACGTCAAGGCAAAGCAAGACGGAGAGATGAGTGGACAATGCCGAAAATACCCATGATGTGTAAACAGATGGGTATAATCCTGATGGGCACAGCAGTGGCCCAAAATTAGCAATCATCATGTAAAATACTAAAGCAACTCATAAATGGCTAAATAGACCTCACAAAAGAAGACATCTCAGAGACTTCTATTTCCATAAATGCTTTCCAATCAAAGATATAACTCTGCGGAAAAATTAGTGTTTTGACCGTAAATATCACTAGATACAATAATGTCGCTGGCAGAAGTCAAGCGCAAATAGGATGAAAAATGAAAAATTCAACAATCATCGTTTGGGAACCCACAAAAACAAAGGCGTTAGTAGGAATAAAGAGAGGAACAGTGAGGAAAATGGGCCATGAAGATGAGTGATTATAGAGAACCGTATGAGGAGCGGGAATTATCACCAGAGGAGGTGGGAGCAAGATAACTCCGGGCGTAAAATAAGCAACAGATAAAGGAGAAGCAGTCACGTTGCCGAGGAATCGTATCTGGATTGAGAAAAAAATGTATTTGAATTTCATATTGTGCATTAACCCTGCAGGGCTGCGGGGAGCAAAACAGCGTTTATCCTGAATAAACATGATATGGAAATCACACATGGATAGTCGCGCGCATTTATATGGAAGTCAGCGGGCACCTGCAGCTATCAACAGGGTTTTATTTAACCCTGCGAATCTGCCGTCTCTGCAGCGTCTCAGAGGGAGTCTTCTAAGTGTCCTCAGAAAGCACCAAAAATAAACAATGCAGCTCATACATGTGGCCCCTCTAGGCAGGGCTGCTTTCATAAAGAATGATGCATGCTGTTCTAGCAATATTAGATCATATAATGCCACAATATAGTGCTAAGATGATACTGCTATATAAAATCTACCTAATACTGCCATATAGTGTCAAGATAACACTGCTATATAAAAGCCACCATTGCACGAACGTTACCAAGCAAGGGTCATGACATTGTCACACCATAATATAATCAGGTTCAAGTTGGACCACACCTACAAACTTTAATACCAAACACATCAATATGGAAAAGGTAAAGTTACCCATAACCCACTTTGGTATGATGGACCCTGGCTAAAAACAAGGTGATCGTCTTGATAAGGGTGGACCCACTTCTCATACCTAAGTACTTAGTCTGTCCCTAGATGGAGAATAGCGATAGGGTATAGCAGATGAAAAAAATGGCAGACTAGATGTGTTCTAACCCCTTGAGTGGCATGCCCGGAAATTTTCCGGGACGAGCTCCACTGCTCATAGCGATATAGCCCGGAAGATTTCCGGGCTATGTATCACTATGGAAGCTGCAGAGCACAATGCTACAAGCTGTAACATTGTGCTCTGCCTGCACTGTCCCACAGAGAACAAAGCAGGACATTGAGAAGCAGGAAGATATTGCCGATCTGCCGGCAATCTCCTGCTTCTAATGTCCTGCTTTGTATACAGGTTTCTATAGAGACCATCGGCTTGTCAGAAGCAAGCAGATGGTCTCTGTTGCAGGGAGAGCTGGTGCTTGGCTGTCAGAGGACAGCTAGGTACCAGCTCTTACAGCAGAGATCAGAGAAAACCTCTGATCTCTGCTGTGTTAACCCTTTACATGCTGCAGTCTATGTGACTACAGCATGTAAAGGGCTGCCACCATTAGACCCCCCCCCCCAGAATGTGATCAGGGGGTCCAGACGGGTCTCTGTGGAAGTCCCCTAAAGGGACAAAAATAAAAAAAAGTTTAAAAAAAAAAAGTTAAAAATTATTTAAAAAATAAAATAAATAAAATTAAAAACACTTGTCTCCCTTTACTTTGTGAAAAATTAAAAATAAAATTACACATGTGGTATCCCTGCATCGTAATGACCCAGAGAAGGAAGTTAGTACATTAATTAACCACTTAATGACACGGTCCCTTTTTTTCTTCTTTCCCCATTTCTTTTTTTCCTCCCCCAGTTTAAAAAATCATAACTCCTTTATTTATCCATCGACGTCGCTGTATGAGGGCTTGTTTTTTGCGGAATGAGTTATATTTTTCAATGGTGCTATTTAAAGTACCATATAATGTACTGAAAAACTTTTACAAAAATCTAAGTGGAGTAAAATGAAAGAAAAACGACATTCCACCATCCTTCAGTGCGTTTTGTTTCTACGGCACACTGCAGCAAAAATGACCTGATAACTTTATTCTATGGGTCGGTATGATTTCTACGATACCAAATGTGTATACTTTTTTTTACTATAGCACTTGTATTTTTTTCAAAGACATTTAATTTTTTAAAATTATTTTCTGCTGCATCTTCTGCGCGCAATAACTTTTTTATTTTTCCATCGACGTACTTGAGCAAGGGCTCAATTTTTGCGGAATGTCCTGTAATTTCCGATGGTACCATTTTGGAATACATATAACTTTTTGATCGCTTTTTATTGCATTTTTTCTGGGAGACAGGGTGACTGAAAAAGTGCATTTCTGGCGTTCTTTATTTTTTTTTCGGATTACGTTCACCGTGGTGGGTAAATAATGCACTATTTTGATAGATAAGACATTTACGGACGCGGCGATACCAAATATGTATTTTTCTTTCATGATTTAGATTTTTTTATTATAGATATGGCAAAAGGAGGGTGATTTAACTTATATTACTTTTTTTCCCTAATCTCCCTACAAATTTTTTCACAAAAGTTATGCAATACATTATATATACCCAAAAATGATGCCATCAAAAAGTACAACTTCTCCAGCAAAAAAAGCCCTCACATGACCGTGTCAATGGAAAAATGAAAAAGTTATGGCTCTTGGAACGCGACTGCAAAATTAGTTGAAATTAAATGATTGTCCCATTTAAAAAACCTGCCCTGATGGGCACGATAGGGGGGTAGGAAACCCGCCACTCAAGGGGCTAGATGAATAGGCCCCACAGGTACCTAGCATACACGCCAAACACAGCACAGATGGGATAATATGCAAGACAACTCTTTAAGGCCTCATGTCCATGGGCCCGCACGGTTTTCCCATGCAGAATTCTGCAGCGGATTCCACCTGGCCTGCAGACATGAGGCCAGAAAATACACTATACTCACCTGTCCGGACACTGCGGGGCTCTCCTCCGTGCAGACCGGATCTTCTTTCTTCTGCATGTCGGATTTGCTCGGGGCAGCGGTGGCGTGCTGCGCACATGCGCCGCACCATCTTTTTTTTAACTCCTGCTTACCCGCTGGCATGGATGCAGAGGCAGTTGCGTTGATGATGCTGTGGATCCAGACGGCTTCCATTGCCTTCAATGGAAGCCGCGGGAGCCATCTGTGCAGGAAAACCACACAAAAATGGAGCATGCTGCAGTTGTTTTCTCGCATGTGCGATCCACACTCTGGGAAAAAATTACATCCACAGGTAATTACCTGCGGGTTCCCAATGATTCCCTATGGGCACGGATCACATGTATGGAAGACCGGCACGAATTTAATAAACCTATTTTCCCCGTGGACATTGGGCCTAAGTCTTCAACGTCCAAGCCACGATCGGACATAGGGAATGGATGGAACAAGAATCAGGCATCTGACCCTTATCAGATGGGTGGCACAATCAAGCGGAAGGCAGGCATCCAACCCCTCATCAGACAGAGGGAATAAGGACATCCAGAACTATATTGGACGAGACCAGACTCAACCACCAGTAGTTAGATATTACCCATCTAACTCAACACAGGGTCTGGACTCAAACTTAAACACCAACAGCCAGACATTACCCACCTGGCTGGACACAGCTACAAGCAGCAAGGCTTCACCACAGACTGCAAACAAACACCAAGAGTCAGGCAATTTGCCATGATTAGACACCGAGTCACCAACTATACTCAGAGTTTCAAACAGGATTCAGGCAAACACAGACTGAACACCAAGTCTAGACTCAAACAACAGCAGTCAGGCTACACTTACCAGTAATACTCCAAGTTCCAAATTGGATCCAAACAGACAAACAGCTGCAAAACATCCATCCTCACACCAACAGTAGACAGCAAAATGACCAGCATCCAAGTAGGGGAGCGACCAGATCAAATACACTTATAACATGGCTGATTGGCCATCCAGGTGACACACCTCCCTGTTAACCAATCAGTCCACTCACCATAGGAGATGTCACACCAGAGTGAAGAGGAAGGCTCCAATGTGGAATTCCCAACAGGTGACACCAAAGGAACCTTTTACAGCAAAAGAAAACCTAAAGGGATTTCTGACAGACGACACAAAAAGGGTCTCCTGCAGTGACAGGTAAGAGGCAAACAGCTGTGCTCCAAGGCACAGTCATGTAGACCGGGCTGACGTAGAGACGCCAACCTGATTCCACTACCTGTTGCAGATGGCAAGTCGCAACAAATACTATATTAAACTCGTATAACACTGCCATTGAATGCCAAAATAACACTGCCCACTGGAGTAACCAATGTCAGTCAGCTGCTGCAAAGGTAAATAAAGTTTTGGGATGCATTAAAAGAGGTATAGGGGCGAAGGACGAGAACATTATCCTTCCATTATATAAGGCACTTGTCAGGCCTCACATGGAATACTGCGTACAATTCTGGTCACCGGTGCTCAGGAAAGATGTTACGGTATTGGAGGGGGTTCAAAGAAGGGCAACTAAACTAATACATGGAATGACGGGACTGGAATACCCAGAGAGGCTATCCAAATTGGGACTATTTACTCTAGAAAAAAGGTTAAGAGGCGACCAAATAACCATGGATAAGTACATGAGGGGACAATACAAGGATCTCTCCCAGGATCTGTTTATACCCAGGACTGCAACGGTAACAAGAGGACATCCGCTACGATTAGAGGAAAGCAGGTTTCATCACCAACATAGAAAGGGGTTCTTTACTGTTAGAGCAGTTAGACTGTGGAACGCTCTGCCTGAGGACGTAGTGATGGCGAAATACTTAGAGGAGTTTAAAAGGGGACTTGATGTCTTTCTGGAGAGAAAGGATATTATAGGATATAAATATTAGGTTAAGTGTCAATCCTGGTTTACAGGCAGGTAGGAACTATTAGGGGTTGATCCAGGGAACAGTCTGATTGCCATTAGGGAGTCGGGAAGGAATTTTTTCCCCAAAAGGGCTAATTGGCTTCTGCTCTTGGGGTTTTTTACCTTCCTCTGGATCAACAAAACAGGAGGCTAGACAGGCTGGACTAGATGGACATTGTCTTCATTCAGCCTTACGAACTATGTTACTATAATACCAAGAAAAGAACAGTATATAAAACGCATATAAGGGCGCCCACCCACTGGCGATTTTTTTCCCTGCGAAATTCGCAGCATTTTTTTCACTGCAGGGGTCTATGGGACTTGTAATGTTAAAATCGCGATCGCGCAAAATCGCAATTTACCGCGAAATCGCGATTTTGCGCGATCGCGATTTTAACATTACAAGTCCCATAGACCCCTGCAGAGAAAAAAATGCTGCGAATTTCGCAGGGAAAAAAAATCGCCAGTGGGTGGGCGCCCTAATACTGCCATTTAATAAAAAAAATAAAACAAATAATACTACCTACCTATATACGCATATAATACTGCCATGTGACTGCTCTATAAAGCCCACATAATACTACAGCATCTGAGGAGGAGGCCCACAGTCTAGGAGACAGCGGTTTAAAGTTTGGGACTTGTCACGGGCTCTGCCATCTCTCACCCTGAGGGGGACAAATCCAAGCTACCGCTAGGAGAACTTGCACGGGGGTAACCCAATACATGGTTTAGCTTAAACAGTCTTATCATGGGTGATACCGCTGTTCCTTCCTCTGTGGTGAATCCAGATGATAAAATAAATGGTCCACACTCACAGGGAACTTTTAAGGAGCAAAACCGGGAACGGTCGGCAGTGCTCGTTTACTTGTAAACTATTTACAGTCCAAGATTAGAAATACACACACCAGCAGGAAATGGTGCATGAACACAAAGTGGTGTGACAGGGAGGAATTTACAGGACATCAGAAGAATCCACAGTCCATGTTATCATCTGGGTTCTGTTCCCGGTTACTTTCTCTCTCTTTTGCTCTTCAGCTCTCTGCCGGTCAACATTCATATTTGGAAGAAGAAAGCACTCAGCCTGCAAGGCTGTTCTCCTCGTTCTCTCTCCTCCACAGTGTTTTAGGGATGACACTGGTGGCTCCCGGGTAAAGCAGTGCCAAGGCAGGCTGGTGGATATGTCTTTTAGCCTCTTCCATTCTGGACCACACAGCACTTATGGTGTCTGTGTGGCTCACTCATAACTCCACAAACACTTCTTACTCTTGCAAGCCCAGAACAGAAGACCCACTCTGACTTGCAAACACCTTGCAATCACATATATGAAAGCATGATCACATGACAAACAAGATACATTTTCCAGACATCTCACATACCAGACAGTTAACCTGTAGCAGAAATGATGATTAATTAGCATAAAATGTCTATTGATTTGTATAAACTAGATGTATTGCACAGTTGTAATGATTTGACTCTGCAGAGGCTGATAGCATCATCATTCGCTATGGCAATTGCTGGACAATGGCATGACGAAAGGATGTGTATACACACACACACACACACACATACATATTATATGTATATATATATATATATATATATATATATATATATATATATGGCATTTAAAGGGTGCAGTTGCGGATGGTGTATACCTCCCTCCCAGGCTTTTAGTCTGGACAGGGTGGCACTCCAGTCCACAACTTCACCCTAGTTCTCTGGAAGCGCAGCTGTAGGCCCTGACCTCATTACTGGAGCATAAAAGACTGCAGCTCCGGGAAGTCAGGGCCTGACAGCCTGAGGAGAAAACTACTGAGCACCTTGCATGGTGCAGCTTCCTTTGGTATCTCTGCGTGAACCTAAGCACCCTGCACGGTGCATATTCTATGGACCTTTCATGTTGTGTGCTTGGAGTGTGCTGCACAAAATAAAGCTTGGAGTGACTTTACCCACTACATGGACTCCCGTGCATCGCTGCCGCCCTTCCCCTGGAGGATGAACTATCACTATATATATATATATATATATATATATATATATATATATATATTAGCCCAATATAAGTCTAAGTTCCAATGCAGCATTTCCAGGGTTAAATTACATAGGTATTCAGTAAAACTGAAAGTATAACTTGGCTTTCTCACCAGCCCTTCCCCCATCTCCTCAACTTTTGAGACAAAGGAACTGGTCTTTGCCTGACTGCATGGTGAGGGGACAAAGGCTAGTTTGTACACGGGGCCTGGTGAGGGTGGGGAAAGCGGGTGGGGACTCTATATAGCTTAACGAATATAAGTATATACTACTATGTAATATGTTATACGCCCAAAACGGGCAGGTATTATGTGTTATAATAAAAGAAGCTCTGGGATTGTAACTCCTAGAACTCTCTTTAGGCTTCACACTGGACATGTGAATTCTTATATGCAGATATACCAGAGTTTTGCATTTAGGAAGCTACAGAATACCTCACACCCTGCTGGAGGAATTTGTATCCATGGCAGTGGCGCCCCTTTGGATGGCTGTAGGCTGTGATCAACAGCAGTGTGGACAATACAGAGATCGGCAGATAACACACAGAATTCAGGAGCCCAAAAATCTACAGAGCACAGTAAGATTGCTTTACGTTAATCTACCTGTGTGAACTGACTTTCAACTGTTAATCTACCTGTTCCTAGGCCAGACTGCTGACAATCACCAAAAGATGGGTAATTTAGTTTTGCCTACTCCAAATTTCCACTGTGTAACCTGTCTAGGGGTATTGTGTATGCTGTGAATGTTGTCTTGAGATGGTTAAAGAGGGTGTACACAAGACCAAGAGACAGATTTTGTGAGAGTAAATTTGAAACACGGAATCTAGTGTATAGTAAACCATGTTATGACCAATATACGCTTTGAGGGAGCGCGTCAGAGGCAGGAAAATTTAAAATAGGCGTATTTACTAGAGATTAGCGAGCACCAAAATGCTCGGGTGCTTGTTACTCGGGACGAAATTATCGAGATGCTCGAGGGTTCGTTTCGAGTAACGAACCCCATTAAAGTCAATGGGCGACTCGAGCATTTTTGTATATCGCCGATGCTCGCTAAGGTTTTCATTTGTGAAAATCGGGGCAATTCAAGAAAGTGATGGGAACGACACAGCAACGGATAGGGCAGGCGAGGGGCTACATGTTGGGCTGCATCTCAAGTTCCCAGGTCCCACTATTAAGCCACAATACCGGCAAGAGTGGGCCCCCCCTCCCAACAACTTTTACTTCTGAAAAGCCCTCATTAGCAATGCATACCTTAGCTAAGCACTACACTACCTCCAACAAAGCACAATCACTGCCTGCATGACACTCCGCTGCCACTTCTCCTGGGTTACATACTCCGTGTGGACCCACGGCATGGGTGGCTCCCTGGAACCCACCGGCAGTACATAAATATATCCCATTGCAGTGCCCAACACAGCTGATGTAACGTCAGCTGTAATGCAGGTGGGCTAAAAATTAATTGGATTACACTGTAGGCGAGGGCCCCCAAAAATTGGTGTACCAACAGTACTAATGTACCTCAGAAAAATTGCCCATGCCCAACCAAGAGGGCAGGTGAAACCCATTAATCGCTTTGGTTAATGTGGCTTAATTGGTAACTAGGCCTGGAGGCAGCCCAGTTAAAATAAAAATGGGTTGAGGTGAAAGTTTCAACGCTTTAATGAGCATTGAAACGTATAAAAATTGTTTAGAAAAATTATATGACTGAGCCTTGTGGGCCTAAGAAAAATTGCCCGTTCGGCGTGATTATGTGAGGTTTCAGGAGGAGGAGCAGGAGGAGGAGGAGGAATATTATACACAGATTGATGAAGCAAAAAGGTCCCCGTTTTGGATGGTGATAGAGAACGATGCTTCCATCCGCGGGTGCAGCCTACGTATTGCTGCTGTCCGCTGGTGAAGAAGAGAAGTCTGGGGAAATCCAGGCTTTGTTCATCTTGATGAGTGTAAGCCTGTCGGCACTGTTGGTTGACAGGTGGGTACGCTTATCCGTGATGATTCCCCCAGCCGCACTAAACACCCTCTCCGACAAGACGCTAGCCGCAGGACAAGCAAGCACCTCCAGAGCATACAGCGCGAGTTCAGGCCACGTGTCCAGCTTCGACACCCAGTAGTTGTAGGGGGCAGAGGCGTCACCGAGGACGGTCGTGCGATTGGCTACGTGCTCCCTCACCATCCTTTTACAGTGCTCCCGCCAACTCAGCCTTGGCTGGGGACCGGTGACACAGTCTTGCTGGGGAGCCAGAAAGCTGGCAAAGGCCTTGGATAATGGTCACCTGCCTGCCCTGTACATGCTGCCTGATCTCTGCACCTCCCCTACTACCTGGCCCTCGGAACTGCGCCTTCGGCCACTAGCGCTGTCGGATGGGAAGTTTACCATCAGTTTGTCCACCAGCGCCCTGTGGTATAGCATCATTCTGGAACCCCTTTCCTCTTCGGGAATGAGAGTGGAAAGGTTCTCCTTATACCGTGGGTCGAGCAGTGTGTACACCCAGTAATCCGTAGTGGCCAGAATGCGTGTAACGCGAGGGTCACGAGAAAGGCATCCTAACATGAAGTCAGCCATGAGTGCCAAGGTACCTGTACGCAACACATGGCTGTCCTCACTAGGAAGATCACTTTCAGGATCCTCCTCCTCCTCCTCCTCCTCTGGCCATACACGCTGAAAGGATGACAGGCAAGCAGCATGTGTACCCTCAGCAGTGGGCCAAGCTGTCTCTTCCCCCTCCTCCTCATGCTCCTCCCCCTCCTCCTCCTCCTCCTCAACGCGCTGAGATATAGACATGAGGGTGCTCTGACTATCCAGCGACATACTGTCTTCCCCCGTCTCCGTTTCCGAGTGCAAAGCGTCTGCCTTTATGCTTTGCAGGGTACTTCTCAAGAGGCATAGCAGAGGAATGGTGACGCTAATGATTGCAGCATCCCCGCTCAGCATCTGGGTAGACTCCTCAAAGTTTCCAAGGACCTGGCAGATGTCTGCCAACCAGGCCCACTCTTCTGTAAAGAATTGAGGAGGCTGACTCCCACTACGCCGCCCATGTTGGAGTTGGTATTCCACAATAGCTCTACGCTGCTCATAGAGCCTGGCCAACATGTGGAGCGTAGAGTTCCACCGTGTGGGCACGTCGCACAGCAATCGGTGCACTGGCAGATTAAACCGATGTTGCAGGGTCCGCAGGGTGGCAGCGTCCGTCTTGGAGTTGCGGAAATGTGCGCTGACCCGGCGCACCTTTCGAGCAGGTATGACAAGTGTGGGTAGCTTTTCAGAAAGCGCTGAACCACCAAATTAAAGACATGGGCCAGGCATGGCACGTGCGTGAGGCTGCCGAGCTGCAGAGCCGCCACCAGGTTACGGCCGTTGTCACACACGACCATGCCTGGTTGGAGGATCAGCGGCGCAAGCCAGCGGTCGGTCTGCTCTGTCAGACCCTGCAGCAGTTCGTGGGCCGTGTGCCTCTTCTCTCCTAAGCTGAGTAGTTTCAGCACGGCCTGCTGACGCTTGCCCACCGCTGTGCTGCCACGCCGCGTGACACCGACTGCTGGCGACGTGCTGCTGACACATCTTGATACCACCACCGACCTGGAGCACGCAATTCTGGGGGTGGGTAGGACGTGAGCGGTCCCAGGCTCTGACTCTGTCCCAGCCTCCACTAAATACACCCAATGTGCCGTCAGGGAGATATAGTGGCCCTGCCCGCCTGTGCTTGTCCACGTGTCTGTTGTTAAGTGGACCTTGGCAGTAACCGCGTTGGTGAGGGCGCGTACAATGTTGCGGGAGACGTGGTCGTGCAGGGCTGGGACGGCACATCGGGAAAAGTAGTGGCAACTGGGAACCGAGTAGCGCGGGGCCGCCGCCGCCATCATGCTTTTGAAAGCCTCTGTTTCCACAAGCCTATATGGCAGCATCTCCAGGCTGATCAATTTGGCAATGTGCATGTTTAACGCTTGAGCGTGCTGGTGCGTGGCGGCGTACTTGCGCTTGCGCTCAAACAGTGGCGCTAGCGACATCTGGACGCTGCGCTGAGAGACATTGCTGGATGGGGCCGAGGACAGCGGAGGTGAGGGTGTGGGTGCAGGCCAGGAGATGGTAGTGCCTGTGTCCTCAGAGGGGGGTTGGATCTCAGTGGCAGGTTGGGGCACAGGGGGAGAGGCAGTGGTGCAAACCGGAGGCGGTGAATGGCCTTCGTCCCACCTTGTGGGGTGCTTGGCCATCATATGCCTGCGCATGCTGGTGGTGGTGCCTCCCCAGCTGATCTTGGCGCGATAAAGGTTGCACACCACTGTTCGTCGGTCGTCAGGCGTCTCTGTGAAAAACTGCCAGACCTTTGAGCACCTTGACCTCTGCAGGGTGGCATGGCGCGAGGGGGCGCTTTGGGAAACAGTTGGTGGATTATTCGGTCTGGCCCTGCCTCTACCCCTGGCCACCGCACTGGCTCGGCCTGTGCCCACACCCTGACTTGGGCCTCCGTGTCCTCGCCCGCGTCCACGTCCTATAGGCCTACCCCTACCACTCAGCATGGTGTATTACCAGTAGTGCAGAAACAGAACGCTGTAATTAAATGTGCCGCTTATTGGCCTGTGGTTGGAGGCTGACTTCGCTTACGGAACGCCAGGAAATAATTTTGTGCAAGCCTGCTGTAACACTTAGCTGGCTGCGTATGAATTAGGAGGACAACTACACCCAGCACAGACCCAGAACACTGAGGACACTCACAGGCAGCCCAACTAGATTTTTTCCCCCAAATGTTTTTGGAAAGGCCCACTGCCTATATACACTGTATATGTCTTCTCTCTCTGCGTCACCACTACTGGCCCTGGAGTATGTCAAATAACTGCAGACTGTTGCACTGTGGACTGGAATACAGCGGTGATTTAACAGCCAACACAGAGCCAGGAAATAATTTTGCACAAGCCTGCTGTAACACTTAGCTGGCTGCGTATGAATTAGGAGGACAACTACACCCAGCACAGACCCAGTACACTGAGGACAGTCACAGGCAGCCCAAATAGATTTTTTCCCCCAAATGTTTTTGGAAAGGCCCACTGCCTATATACACTGTATATGTCTTCTCTCTCTGCGTTACCACTACTGGCCCTGGAGTATGTCAAATAACTGCAGACTGTTGCACTGTGGACTGGAATACAGCGGTGATTTAACAGCCAACACAGAGCCAGATAATAATTTTGCGCAAGCCTGCTGTAACACTTAGCTGGCTGTGTATGAATTAGGAGGACAACTACACCCAGCACAGATCCAGTACACTGAGGACAGTCACAGGCAGCCCAAATAGATTTTTTTCCCCAAATGTTTTTGGAAAGGCCCACTGCCTATATACACTGTATATGTCTTCTCTCTCTGCATCACCACTACTGGCCCTGGAGTATGTCAAATAACTGCAGACTGTTGCACTGTGGACTGGAATACAACAGTGATTTAACAGCCAACACAGAGCCAGGAAATAATTTTGCGCAAGCCTGCTGTAACACTTAGCTGGCTGCGTATGAATTAGGAGGACAACTACACCCAGCACAGACCCAGTACACTGAGGACAGTCACAGGCAGCCCAACTAGATTTTTTTCCCCAAATGTTTTTGGAAAGGCCCACTGCCTATATACACTGTATATGTCTTCTCTCTCTGCGTCACCACTACTGGCCCTGGAGTATGTCAAATAACTGCAGACTGTTGCACTGTGGACTGGAATACAGCGGTGATTTAACAGCCAACACAGAGCCAGGAAATAATTTTGCGCAAGCCTGCTGTAACACTTAGCTGGCTGCGTATGAATTAGGAGGACAACTACACCCAGCACAGACCCAGTACACTGAGGACAGTCACAGGCAGCTCAAATAGATTTTTTTCCCCAAATGTTTTTGCTAAGGCCCACTGCCTATATTCAATAAATATGTCTTCTGTCCCTGCCTCACAATATATGTCTTCTGTCCCTGCCTCACAATATATGTCTTCTGTCCCTGCCTAACCACCACTTCTGGCCCTGGAGTATGAATAATTACTGCAGGGCGCAATGCTCTGCACGGCCGATATACAAAAAGAAAAAAAATGTGCAACACTGCAAAAAGCAGCCTCCACACTACTGCACACAGTTAGATGTGGCCCTAAGAAGGACCGTTGGGGTTCTTGAAGCCTAAAATACTCCTAACACTCTCCCTATAGCAGCTCCGGCACCAACAGCACTTTCCCTCCTCTATGTCAGAACAAATCTGTGGCGAGCCGCGGGAGGGGCCGATTTATATACTCGGGTGACACCTGATCTCGCCAGCCACTCACTGCAGGGGGGTGGTATAGGGCTTGAACGTCGCAGGGGGAAGTTGTAATGCCTTCCCTGTCTTTCTATTGGCCAGAAAAGCGCGCTAACGTCTCAGAGATGAAAGTGAAAGTAACTCGAACATCGCGTGGTACTCGTCACGAGTAGCGAGCATCTCGAACACGCTAATACTCGAACGAGTATCAAGCTCGGACGAGTACGCTCGCTCATCTCTAGTATTTACTTGTATAATTGACTGTGTTAGGGTTCTCGTATTTGAAGGGATACGCAGGGATTATAGTTATGGTCTTGGACATCTGGATGCTCCAAATACTGTTGAGGTCTTGGTCACTGAATATAATCGTCAGTCTTTGTATATAGTCAAATGTCTTGTCCAAAGTGTGTGCAGGGTTTGTTACTGGGGATTACTAATAGGGGGTGGGCTGTTGCACAGATAGGTGAGATGTATACTTGAAGCCACTGAGGGTATTCCCCAGTAAACCCGTCTGTTCCTTTTGTTTTGTGTTATAGAGTTAATGTGCATTGTAATTTGCGGGGAAAGAACAGGTTATACTGGGAGGATTTGAGGAAGGTGGAATCTAGTAAAGGAGTACTACTGTGCCCAGCAATTCAGGACAGGATAGAATAAGCAGGCAGAGTAGAATTGGGCACAGATCCAGGTTGTCCAGGGATTCCAGAGAATGGGGAACAAAGCAAGCAAAGATAAGGGGCATAGAGCATGTGATTTAGTTGCTGAAAGAAAGAAACAGATTATGTTGGAAAATGAGATAAGAAGGGGGCTCTGGCAGACAGGGAGGTGCTCCAGGCTGCTGAGGAGTAGTATAGGGTAGTGGGGGATGAGCATCACCAATCAGGAGGCTGGAATCGGCACACGTGACGGGGGTGGAGCTACGCGATGACGCTTAGAAGGGGGCGGAGCCAGAATTCCGCTCGTGCCGACCGAACAGATGGGAGAAGACCCTTCTGCCAAGCGCGTCTAATTGGGAGATTAGACGCTGAAATTAGACAGAGCCATGGAGACGGGGACGCCAGCGCAGGGAAGGTAAGTGAATAACTTCTGTATGGCTCATATTTAATGCACGATGTATATTACAAAGTGCATTAATATGGCCATACAGAAGTCCTTAACCCCACTTGCTTTCGCGAGACAACCCCTTTAAGGAAGGCTCCTAGAGATGGAATAATATCCCTACAGTCACCCAGCAAACTTTTTCACGCAATTTGCCAAATGTAGTCTTGGTCTTTATGTGAGAAAGAGGGACATAATCGCTCAGAGTAGTATGTCAATTCATCTGCATTCTTTAGTTTTTTTTCTTATGTCTTTGTATATTTTAGTGTCAGTCTTCACTGAAACTATAATTTTATTCAGACAGGATGATCAAAGTCAAACAGTGTATTTCCCTGAATGCCATTTGACTGGGTGGCTGGTAATAGTTTTTCTCCCAGTATATTACACAACACGCCCTCACTCTGTTGCTTGTGTTGTGCCCTCTTGTGTGAGAAATGCAAACTGCGACCAAAAAAAAAGGGTGTTTTCACTCAGATTTTGCTGCATACATTGTTACCTTAACCTAAAATGTGGTTTTTTTGTGCCTCCTGGCATCTCTTTTCAACATTGTACTACCTTGAACCCGGCTACTCTTTTTTTTCAATTCAGTATCCCGGTTCAAAAGGGTGGGAGGCATAGGTAATCTAGGGCATAGGTGATCTAGGTATTGTAGGTCAGCTATTGTTTTAAAAAAAAAAAAACGGAAAAAAAATTGCTACAAGATTCAACATGATTATTTAGTACTGATGCAGCAAGAAACTGCAGGTATGCAAACAGTTGCTGGAACCCCCTGTTGACAATGCATATTTTGAGCTTTTTGTAGATGGTACCAGGGTGAGGATTTACGACTCCACATTGGATATGCAGTGATCACACAACAAGATGTCCTAGGAGCAGAAGCTCTGCCTCCGCATGTCTCAGCACAAGAAGCGGAACTGAAGGCCCTCACTGAGGCATGTAAAGTGGTGAAAGGTAAGACGGCAACCATTTACACTGACTCCTGGTATGCATTTGGCATAGCTCATGATTACTGCCCAATAGAAAGGCCAGATAGTTTCTTACCTCAGAGTCTCATGGAGGCCCCACTTCTACCTGATAGGGAAGCAAGAGGCAATGCCCTTGCCTACAGCACAGCAAAGGCAGCGCCCCCCAAGCCGTGGAAGAAAGAAGAAAAGAAGGCAAAGGCAGACGCAAAAATTTGGACATTAAGTTGCTAAGGAGTTTACAGTTACAAGCCAGTAAGGAAGGAAAGGATAAATGGACTAAAAATGGGAACAGCAGAAACAGGACAACGTATGGCGAATAGTCAAGAGAACTTGCCTACCACGGTTCCTGTATCCCATGATGGCCCAGCTGACGCACGGAAAGACGCACCTAGTAAAAGCAGCAATGACGTCGACGCTTGAACGAGGATGGGTGACTCCTGGGTTCTCTGTAGCTGCTGCATTATTTGTCCAAACTTGCATTATCTGTGCCATTGGTGACTCAGGACAGAAGGTAAAGGTGCCCTAAAGACACTCGCCTAGACCACTTTACCCATTTCAGGGATTGCAAATTGACTACATTCAGCTCCCACCTGTTGGGAAGAATGAATATGTGCTTGTTGTGTTGATGTCTTTTCAGGTTGGAAGCCTACTCTGTTACCAAGGTAAACAAGTAGGTGACTGCAAAGAAGCTCATGAACAAGGTAATCTGCATATATGGGGTACCAGAAGTGATTGAGTCAGACAGAGGTACAAACTTCACAGGTGAAATAATGCAACACATTATGTCTGCACTAGCTGTATCCCAGGCCTTTTACACACCCTACCGCCTATAGAATAGTGGAAAGGTGAAGAGACTTAATGGCATGCTTAAAAGCAAGATGCTTAAAATGATGCAAGGAATAGGGGAATAGGGCTACACGGACAGACTGCCTCCCAAAAGCCCTATTCAGTGTTAGATATACACCCAGGGGGGATCATGCATTATCTCCCTACTAGATTCTGTTTGGGTCAGCCCCAAGGCTAGGTTGGTACTATCCCTAGCAGTTATGATTGCAATCTGATGTATTGACTAAGTATGTGATTTCCCTTGCCAAAGCACTAACCAAAGTCTATGCACAGGAATTCTCTTCCAGACCCAGAGGCAGACACCAGGACACATATCTTGTAGCCTGGGGATTAAGTGTATGTCAAGAAGTTCCTCAGGAAGCACCCTCTTGAGCTTCGATTTGATGGATCCTATCAGGTGCTTCTGACTACTGCCACAGCTGTAAAACTAGCCGGAAGCCCCACTTGGGTCCACGCTTCACACCGTAAGAAAGCCTCAGATCCAGGAGACCAGGCTTAGTCATGCTGTGGACATTACTCTTGTTGGAGCTAGTGGGAGAAGAGGGTGGCAACTGTAATCCTTGGTCGGAGGAATATGAGGGTACGGTTACCTTCTGGTATAACTCATCCAACACTCAAGTAGCCACATATTCCTTCGACTATTGTACTGTGGTCCTGTGTCTAGGAGCAAAATCCCAGTGTGGGCCAGACTCAGTCTGGTCTAGCTGGTTTTATGACTTATATACCCGAGGAATACAATATGTTTGCGTCACTGATAACGTCTGGGGAGAAGACTGCCGCTATAAGGGATATGGCAGATGCTCCCGAATGGAAGCCTTCACCTAGCCCTGAGCCCGTAATTAACCCCCTACACCCTAAATAAAAAAAAAGAAACCTTGAAAAACATGCCATAGCCGACCCTACCTTTGAGGACACCATGGCAGTAGAGACTGGCTACTCTGACCAGAGTCTCTGGTTAGAGTGGATGAGGTACAATGCTAACAAGAGCAACAAGTCTAGCTGTTTCGTGTGCAGTAGTTCCTGACCACACTTGGGGACCGTCCCACTAAATCTCCCTGCAGCTGCTTAAGAGTGTTTCCTTAGTCTCTTCACTAACACCTCCACTAATTACACTATTTGTGAGAAGTGGAAAAAGAAATACTCTATACCACTCAAGTGCCTCGCCCCAGGGAGAACATTACAGTCTACCCCGGAAACTACACCTGCTATGCAAATAGGCAGGGTGAAGGGATATTTTTGGGGAACTTTACCAATGGGTAATTGCTCCTCCTACAGTACACTAGGAGGGGAACGGATAGAGAACCAGGTCCAGTCCTTAGGAAATGTTTACTGGCTTTGTGGGGACATGAGGTGGAGGACCAGCCTGAAAGGTAATTGGACAGGGGAGTGTGCCTTAGCAAAAGCCCTTATTCCCCTCCACATCCTATCAAACAACGTTGAGGATAATGAAGTTACTTCCAATAGTTACCATAGAATGACAAAAGAGGCTCCTGGTGGAAGTTTTGATCTACACGTGTAAATTGACGCCATAGGACAGCCAAGGGGGGTACCTGACGAGTTTAAAGCTAGAGACCAAGTTAAAACTGGGTTCAAGTCCATTCTTTCCAATCATTACGGTAAATAAAATGTTGACTGGATTATTTATATTTATTATAATCAGCAAAGGTTTATAAATTATACCACAGATGCCTTACAGGAACTAGCCGACCAATTAGGACCTACCTCGACTATGACATTTCAAAAAAGAATGGCCTTAGATATGATTTTAGCTGAAAAGGGGTGCCTCTAAGATGATAGGGGAAACTTGTTGTACCTACATCCCAGGCAACACGGGACCCACAGGTAAAGTCACAGTTGCCATTAAGAAGCTGACCGCACTATTAGAAGAACTAAAAAGAAACTCAGGGATAACTGACTCTTGGGACCAGTACTTTTAATGGATGAGTGGGTGGCAAAGAATCCTGGCCCAGATAGGCATCGCTGTTTTGTGTGTACTGATTATTTTTTGCTGTTTTAGCCTGCTGTTTTATCCCTTGTATTAGGAAGAGCTGTGAAACTGCTGCTGGAAAAAAGCCACTCCCGTGATGAGTTTGCTAGATGCCTCCCCAGAAGGAGTGGACAAGTCCTACACCCCCCTTAAAGACACTAAAACTACAACGCACTCCAGTTATAGGGCCAGATCACCCTCCTTGGAATTACGAGTCGGTGACTATGGGAGACCACCGGGCTAGCTGTGGTCCAGTCGCAAGGGCTGTGAAGAACCCATGGTTGGCTCGAAGTGCTTGCCTTGGTTTGCTCAAAGGGCCTGCCGAGATTTGGGCTACCGAGGAGGGTCAACCGGAGAGGACTTTGAAAATTACCAGGGAAAGTTAGAGAATAGACATTTCAAGGGGGGATTGTAGTAGAAATGATGATTAATTAGCGTAAAATGTCTATTGATTTGTATAAACTAGATGTATTGCACAGCTGTAGTGATTTGACTCTGCAGAGGCAGAAAGCATCATCATTCGCTATGGCAATTGCTGGACAATGGCTTGATGAAAGGATGTGTATACACACATGTATATATATATATATATATATATATATATATATATATATATATATATATATATATATATATATATTAGCCCAATATAAGTTCCAATGCAGCATTTCCAGGGTTAAATTACATAGGTATTCAGTAAAACTGAAAGTATAACTTGGCTTTCTCTCCAGCCCTTCCCCCCTCTCCTCAACTTTTGAGACAAAGGCACTGGTCTTTGCCTGACTGCATGGTGAGGGGACAGAGGCTAGTTTGTACACGGGGTCTGGTGAGGGTGGGGAAATCGGGTGGGGACTCTATATAGCTTAATGAATATAAGTATATACTGCTGTTATCGGACCACACCGTTACCGATCTGATGACCTCGTTGCCAGGTGCCAAATTGGTAGATATGGAAGCCCGTGATGAAGAGATTTTGCTAGCAATTATCTATCAATAGCATGAAATCACTCCATGTTATGTCAAGACACCTCCATGAGAATTCTACTTTATTGTCAACATTGCCAACTCTTATACAAAAAGAATGGGTGTATCCAAATGTTGCTTGGTGGAAAGATTGGTGTTACGTAGCTTACTGTTACAAAGGTGAAAATACTTATTGATCACAAGACTTATTGACATCTACCAAATATTCTCAAAGCTCTTAAGGGTCGTCTCAAAAACAGAATTACCTAAGTCAGGATATTGTTATCGCATTAGACAATGTTTCTACTATCGCTGTGTGCCTTCTCTGTTAACATAGCTTAGCCTTATTTAAAGGAGATGTCCCGCGCCGAAACGGGTTTTTTTTTTTTTAAACCCCCCCCCCGTTCGGCGCGAGACAACCCCGATGCAGGGGTTAAAAAAACCACCCGCACAGCGCTTACCTGAATCCCGGCGGTCCGGTGACTTCAATACTTACCGCTGAAGATGGCCGCCGGGATCCTCTATCTTCGTGGACCGCAGCTCTTCTGTGCGGTCCACTGCCGATTCCAGCCTCCTGATTGGCTGGAATCGGCACGTGACGGGGCGGAGCTACACGGAGCTACACGGAGCCCCATAGAGAACAGCAGAAGACCCGGACTGCGCAAGCGCGGCTAATTTGGCCATCGGAGGCCAAAAATTAGTCGGCACCATGGAGACCAGGACGCTAGCAACGGAGCAGGTAAGTAAAAAACTTTTTATAACTTCTGTATGGCTCATAATTAATGCACAATGTATATTACAAAGTGCATTATTATGGCCATACAGAAGTGTATAACCCCACTTGCTGCCTCGGGACATCTCCTTTAATTTCTCTGTTGACTTCTTATCTTAAAATCCCAATTCCCGCACTACAAAGCATAGGTTTAAGTCTTCTATTTAAGGCTCAATAGTCCAATACAAGGTAAGAAACATACACTTATTGCATTCTAAAACTTAACACTTTATATTCCATGACACTACTATGTAATATGTTATACGCCCATAAAGGGCAGGTATTATATGTTTTAATAAAAAGAAGCTCTGAGATTGTAGCTCCCAGAACTCTCTTTAGGCCTTACACAGGACACATGTCCCAGTCTGAATTCTTATATGCGCATATACCAGAGTTTTGTAATTAGGAAACTACAGAATACCTCACACCCTGCTGGAGAAATTTGTATCCAGGGCAAACCCATTCAGTGCTTCAGCTATTCAATACACATCATATTCATGTAACAGGAAAGATTCTGACAACACATAGGCACAAGACAAATGCATTCACACAATATGGAGGGGCCCCAGTAACTCCCGGCCACTACCATACCACCACTTAATTCTAGAACACCATATGAATCTCACAAAATACTGCAAAACAGTGCCAAAATAATATGAAATATATATAATAGTATATTATTTGAATAATATACCTTTAAAGAGCCCACATAATACTGCAGAATAGTTTCCACATGGGTTTTCAGTCCAATTCACAGATAATATAAAATACACTGGTAAATACTAAGGGTGAATTTATAGTAGTTTTGTTCCTGGAGTTCCAATACTTAAAGGCTTTCTTATACACTGCAGGATTTAGTCATCCAAACCTGTCAAAATCTTTCTAATGTAAATGGGGGCAACTCAACTTTCCCTCAACAGATGATGTTGGGCCAAGGAAGGATACGCGTGGCTTTTCTTCCTCAGGAGATGAGCCAGAGCTGCTAAGCTGTTGCTTACCTCCCTGTAAACATACAATTGTTTGGGCCAGTGGAAGCTAGTGCCAGAAGAATGATTGTTCTTCAAACAGTTGTTTAAGGTGTATGGTGGCCGGGGGTAAATAAGGACCTTGGGCAATTGTACAATAGATAGATAGATAGATAGATAGATAGATATGAGATAGATAGATAGATAGATAGATATGAGATAGATAGATAGATAGATAGATAGATAGGAGATAGATAGATAGATAGATAGATAGATAGATAGATAGATAGATAGATATGAGATAGATAGATAGATATGAGATAGATAGATAGATAGATAGATAGGAAATAGATATTAGATAGATAGATAGATAGATAGATAGATAGATAGATAGATAGATAGATAGATAGATAGATAGATAGATAGATAGATGTGGTATAGACATGAGATAGACAGATAGATAGATAGATAGATATGAGATAGATAGATAGATAGATAGATAGATAGATAGATAGATAGATAGATAGATAGATAGATGGGAAATAGATATTAGATAGATAGATAGATAGATAGATAGATAGATAGATGTGGTATAGACATGAGATAGACAGATAGATAGGGTATAGATATGAGATAGATAGATACATAGATATGGTATAGGTGTGAGATAGATAGACGCATAGATAAAAGATAGATAGATAGATAGATAGATAGATAGATAGATAGATAGATAGATAGATAGATATGAGATAGATAGATAGATAGATAGATAGACAATGGATAATTTTGATCACCAACACATTGAATAGTTAAATAACTTATAAAAATGCACATTTGCTTCATATTACAAGACCAACAGGAAATCAACAGCTTTCAAAACAAGGAGAAATAGTCTCATCTTCTTTTCCAATATCGGTTTATAATCACAACATGCAGGATGTTGGTGTTATTACTCCTGCTGACATTGTGTTGGATGTATCTTTAGTATTATCTCTGGTTTGGGCAAATCTTCTAGGGGTGATTTATTAATAGACTTGTGCAAAACCTTCTTCGTTATTTCATTGCAGACAAAAATAACATTTTCTATAAATGCTTTCATTGTTTTTAGTGCATATTTTGCTCACTTCACATCATCATGTTCAATACCTGTGACTGAGTGGTACTCACAATCCAAGCACTGCACCACTACACCTGTAAGCAGATATAGAACTTTCTGTGGTGTAACAAGCACTTTTTATGTAGCTCAACAGGCTTGATGGTTGCAGATTACACATAGTGGCACAACATTCTACACTTATTAGCTGCTGAACAAAACACCAGCAGAAAGCCAGCTCTTCATACACAAGGGCTAACAGGTACACAGCTAAGTGAAGGTGCAACATAATCGTGCATATAATTCAACGTCAACAATATTAATAAACTTTTCTTAAAGTGACAAGCGCACAATTTTATTTAAGGAGGGGTTTAACTTTTACTCCTAAACAACAACACAATCATGTAAACAGATCAAAAGGTTCAGCTCTATGATTGAAAGGAAACAAAAAAAAAACAATAAGGTAGAAGACAATTTTCCTCAATTAAGGGAAACAAAATAACTCCCAACTCCAATCTGGTAATCGGAATAATCCCTCAATCACCGACCCTTCTGAAGCAATCAGTGACTATAACATGTAATATTGTTACACTCAAGAAAGATGTCCAGGCCCCTCTTGAACTTTTTATCGCATTCGCCATCACCATGTCCTCAGGCAGAGAGTTCAGAAGGCTCACTGCTCCTACAGTAAAGAACCCCCTTCTATGTTGGTGTAGAAACCTTCTTTTCTCCAGACGCAAAAGACGCTCCCCTGTTACAGTCAAAGTCCTGGTATAAATTGATGATGGGAGTTCTCTGTATTGTCCCCTGTTATATTTACACATAACTATCAGGTTGCCCCTCAGTCGTCTAACCCCAATTTTGATAACCTCTCTGGGTATTGTAGTCCACCCATTCCATTTATTACTTTAGTTGTCCACCTTTGAACTCACTCAAGCTCTGATATGTCCTTCTTCAGTACCATTGCCCAAAACTGTGCACAATACTCCATGTGTGGTCTGACCAGTGACTTATAAAGAGGAAGAACAATGTTCTCATAATGTGTCCCTAGATCTCTTTTGATGCAACCCATGATTCTATGTACAAGAAGATATCTAATATTATACTATTCCCAATATACAAAAATAAAACTACTGTAATACTTCCCCCTATATAATACAGCTCCCTATGGACAAGAATAAAACTACTATAATACTACCCCCTATGTACCAGAATATAACTGCTATAATACTGCCCCCCTATGTACAAGAATGCAACTACTATAATACTGCCACCTGTGTACAAGAATATAACTGCAATAATACTGCGTCCTATATACAAGAATATTACTACTATAATCTGCCCCCTATGTACAAGAATATAACTACTATAATACTGCTCCTATGTACAAGAATATAACTACTATAATACTGCTCCTATGTACAAGAATATAACTACTATAATACTGCCTGCTATGTACAAGAATATAACTACTATAATCTGCCCCCTATGTACAAGAATATAACTACTATAATACTGCCTCTATGTACAAGAATATAACTACTACAATACTGCCCCCTATGTACAAGAATATAACTACTATAATACTGCTCCGTATATACTAGAACATAACTACTATAATACTGCCTCCTATGTACAAGAATATAACTACTATAATACTGCCTCCTATGTACAAGAATATAATTACTATAATACTGCCTCCTATGTACAAGAATATAACTACTATAATACTGCCCCCTATGTACAAGAATACAACTATAATACTGCCCCCTATGTACAAGAATATAACTTCTATAAAACTGCTCCCTATGTACAAGAATATAATTACTATAATACTGTTCCCTATGTACAGGAAAATAACTACTATAATATTGCTCCCTGTGTACAAGAATATAACTTCTACAATACTGCCTCCTATGTACAAGAATATAACTACTATAATACTGCACTCTATGTACAAGAATATAACTACTATAATACTGCTCCTATGTACAAGAATATAACTACTATAATACTCCTATGTACAAGAATATAACTACTATAATACTGTTCCCTATGTACAGGAATATAACTACTATAATATTGCTCCCTGTGTACAAGAATATAACTACTATAATACTGTTCCCTATGTACAGGAATATAACTACTATAATATTGCTCCCTGTGTACAAGAATATAACTTCTACAATACTGCCTCCTATGTACAAGAATATAACTACTATAATACTGCTCCCTATGTACAAGAATATAACTACTATAATACTGACCCCTATGTACAAGAATATAACTACTATAATACTGTGCCCTATGTAGAAGAATATAACTACTATAATACTGGCCTCTATGTACAAGAATATAACTACTATAATATTGCTCCCTATGTACAAGAATATAACTACTATAATACTGCCCCCTATGTACAAGAATATAACTACTACAATACTGCGCCCTATGTACAAGAATATAACTACTATAATACTGGCCTCTATGTACAAGAATATAACTACTATAATACTGCCCCCTATGTACAAGAATATAACTACTATAATACTGCCTCCTATGTACAAGAATATAACTACTATAATACTGCCTCTATGTACAAGAATATAACTACTATAATACTGCCCCCTATGTACAAGAATATAACTACTATAATACTGCCCCCTATGTACAAGAATATAACTACTATAATACTGCTTCCTATGTACAAGAATATAACTACTATAATACTGCCCCCTATGTACAAGAATATAACTACTATAACACTGCTCCCTATGTATAAGAATATAACTACTATAATACTGCCCCCTATGTACAAGAATATAACTACTATAATACTGCCCCTATGTACAAGAATATAACTACTATAATACTGCCTCCTATGTACAAGAATATAACTGCTATAATACAGCCCCCTATGTACAAGAATATAACTACTATAATACTGCCCCCTATGTACAAGAATATAACTACTATAATACTGCTCCCTATGTACAAGAATATAACTACTATAATACTGCCCCCTATGTACAAGAATATAATTACTATAATACTGCCCCCTATGTACAAGAATATAACTAATATAATACTGCTCTCTATGTACAAGAGTACAACTACTATAATACTGCCTCCTATGTACAAGAATATAACTACTATAATGCTGCCTCCTATGTACAAGAATATAACTACTATAATACTGCTCTCTATGTACAAGAATATAACTACTATAATACTGCCCCCTATGTACAAAAATATAACTACTATAATACTGCCCCCTATGTACAGGAATATAACTACTATAATACTGCCTTCTATGTACAAGAATATAACTACTATAATAATGTCCCCTATGTACAAGAATATAACTACTATAATACTGCCCCCTGCGTACAAGAATATAACTACTATAATACTGTCCCCTATGTACATGAATATCAGATAACATCACTGGTTATATCATAGCCGTCAGCACTGTATTTATAATCTCTTGTACATATGATAGTGATATTGGTTTTGCAGTTTATAGCTTCTGGTAATTCTATGCTTACTACTGCAGAACAGCATCTGACTTCCAAGTCTGCCCCTTATATCCTGCAAAGAAATAATAAGAATGACATTTGGAGCACTGGGACTGGTGCAGGTCTTGTTTTCTCAAGTTGATTATTTTTTTTTCTCTAGGCCTTGGAGATTAAATAATGGGGTCACTATTATGGTCAGCAGGTTAATGAACCTCTCAGTGAGGAAATGGAAAATAAAATGAGACGCCGCATTCTCCAGGTAGAAAAAGTAAAAATTTCTCTAAACTATAATAAATATTTCTCCTTCAAGTAATTGAAATCAAATGAAACAATGTGGCTGAGTCTGCACAGGACCAAGTGGCTCTCGTCTTCTGTCTGTCTGTGAGGGTATATATAATATACTTTTGATTTCATGTGCTTGCATTTAACATAAAACTTTGCAGTATTCTTTAAAAACCTGTTTTCTGTATACAGCTCTCATGCATAGTTATGCTTCCTTATGGTAACAGACTACAAAAGACGCTCTCTGTGTAGTCTGATCGCGCAGTCAAACATCCTGCAAGCTATTCTTTATATTTTACTGCTTTACCTACTTATCTGTATTGCATAGGAGACTTGTAATGGTTAATGTATGGTTCTTAATTGGGACTAACTGGTTAAACTACAAGCACATTTTCTAGATTAGTTTAGTAGAGATATAGGTTCAAGAAAAAGTAAGTGAACCCTTTGAGATTACTTGGATTTCTGCATAGATTATTAATAAATTTAGTTGTGATTGTTATTGAAGTCACAATTATAGACACAATCTAACTGATAATGCACAAACAGCTGTACCGCTCACGTCTTTTATTGAGTACGTATTTTAATTGAAGTCGGTGAATGTTATATGATGGCGCCGCTGTCTGGGCTGCTGATATGATCATCCAAGCTGCTCCTAAGAGTACATACAGATGAGCATGATCAGTTCCTTCCTCTTACATACCCTTGCTTTCTCATTACCAATAGCCTGACAACCCAACAACAAACAGGCATAGCCCATGGCATTCGGTGGTGCTCTCTGCCCACCATTGCCATCCCGGCCGACTGCGCCAAATACAAAGCAGGTGAATGTTATATGATGGCATGGCTGTCAGGACTACTGATCAAAGTGGCTGAGCTGCTCCTAAGGACTCTTTCACAGGGGCGTGATGATTTTTGGTTGGCTGTGTCACAGCCATATCGCGTCTGAAAATCGAGTGAAAGGGCGTTAAAACTCCTGTTTTAAGGCCCGTTCAGATGGCCCGGGTCCAGCGAGTATACGCTGAGCCCAAGATACCGTCGGGCGGGGGGAGACAGTTTAGCTCTGCTAAACTGCCTTGGTTCTTTCTTGGTTCTTGGTTCTGTCTACTTCTGCATCTAGCCACCTGAGTAGCAAGAAGAGATGAGCGAGCATGCTCGTCAGAGCTTGATGCTCGTTCGAGCATTAGCATACTCGAAAGTACTTGTTACTCAAGCGAGCACCACGCGGTGTTCAAGAAAATTTCACCCTCTCCTCCCCACATGTCTAGCAGCTTTTTTAGTCAAGGAACATACAGGGAAGGCTTTGGCACCTCTTGCTATGACTTGCCAATCCTGTGCACGTCTATTGCAGTGATTGGCTGGCCGGATCAGGTGACCTAAGATCATAAAAACTCAGGTCAGCTGATGCTCGCCTCACACGGAGGCTGGATTCGCTGACAGACAGAGCTGCTGTGAATGAGTGAGAGCATTAGTGTAGATAAGAAGGAGCGTTTAGCAGGGATCCATTTTCAAAGAACCCAACAGTCCTTTTTAGGACTACAACTCCACTTTTGTGCATCATCAGTTTGGCTGCCTGGGACCAGTAGTGTGTACAAAGCATTCACAAGCATCCCAGCTGTATACTGCATTCTGTTACTGCTTCTATACAGCATACTGCTACTGGTGTACACAGACTATATAGGAACTAACAATACTCCTCTCATTTTTCATTTTTTTTATTTATTTTTGGCTGAAAGTATTTACGTAAAAGGCCCAACTGTGTGTCCTCTCGATCCGCATTATATAACAAGACTGTACTCATTTTACACTGTCTATTTTTGGCTTAAAGCACACGCAAAATACCTCACAGTTTATGTAGCATTTTGACACAGTGCATTATACAACATGATAAACACTAGGGGTAAGGGTCGAGATTGAGGATGTGGATGTGGGCGTTCGAATGAGGGTGTGGGCAGAGGCCAAGGTCCTGGGCGTTGTGAAACAGTGCCTGCTCCTGAGGAAGAAGTAGAACGCCACATATGTACACTCCATAGCTTCATCTCACAGTTTGCAGGTCCGCGTGGTACACCATTATTAAAACCACAACAGTGTGATCAGGTGATGACATGGATAGCGGATGACGAGTCCAGTAATTTATCCACAACCCAGTCTTCCATGCAGTCCAATCACGCTAGCCAAGGGACTGGACCTGTGAATCCTCACTCTGATCCTCCTTTCTCCCAGCCTGGTCACTCCAGGAAAAGAAGAGATTCAGAACAGGCATACTCATAGGAACTGTTCTCAGGTCCCTTCTCTGAGTCGCAAACAACGGTTCATGAGCCACCTGAGGAGTTTGTCGTGACCGATGCCCAAAATTTGGACCTTTCACAGTCTCAGTGTGATGAGGGTGGGGACTTCCAAGTAGTGTCTCAAGAGGTATTTGTTGATGATGATGATGACACAGTTGTCTGTCAGTGAGGTTATTGTTAGGGCAATAAGTCTGAGGGAGGAGCAGACTGAGGATTCAGAGGAAGAGCTGGTGGATGATGAGGTGACTGACCCGACCTGAGTTGGTAAGCCTACTCAAGACAGCGCTTCAGAGGGGCAGGCAAGTGCTGCACCAGAACAGGTTGGAAGAGGCAGTGGGGTGGCCAGAGGGAGAAGCAGGGCCAGAGCAAGTAATTCCCCAACTGTTTCCCACAGCACCTCCTCGTGGCAAGCTCCCATGCAGAGGGCTAGGTGTTCAAAGGTCTGGAGGTTTTTTAATGAGAGCACGGATGACTGAAGAACAGTGGTGTACAACCTGTGCCACACCAAGATCAGCAGGGGAGCCACCACTACCAGCCTGACCACCACCAGCATGCGCAGGCATATGATAGCTAAGCACCCGACGAGGTGAAACAAAGGCCCTTCACCGCCTGCGAGTCACACCACTGCCTCTTCCCCTGTGTCACATGCTGGCACTGAGATGCAATCCCTCTCCCAGGACGCAGGCACGAGCGTCTCCTGCCCTACACCCACACCTTCACCTGCACGGTCCTCCACTGCCTCCACAAATGTGCCCCAGTGCAGTGTTCAGCTGTCCATAACACAAACATTAGAGTGCAAGCGCAAATATGCAGCCACCCACCCACATGCAGAATCGCTAAACGTGCATATCTCCAAACTACTGAGCCTGGAGATGCTGCCATACAGGCTGGTAGAAACTGAGGCTTTCCGCAACCTCATGGCAGTGGCCGTCCCTCGCTACTCGGTCCCCAGTCACCACTATTTTTCCTGCTGTGCCGCCCCTGCCTTACACCAGGACGTGTCACGGAATATCAACCTGCCCTCATCAACACGGTTACTAGGAAGGTCCACTTAAAAACCAACACGTGGACAAGTGCTGGCGGGCAGGGACACTACATCTCCCTGACGGCACATTGGGTTAACCTGGTGGAGACTGGGACCGAGTCTGACCCTGGGTCCGCTCACATGCTACCCACACCGAAGATTGCGGGTTCTACCTTGGTCATGGTTTCTCCAGCTTATTATGCCACCTCCTCCAAACCCCCTCCTCCTCCCCCACCTCTCAATTACCATCTATGACCAGGTTGCCTTCAGTTGGTAGCTCGAGGCACTGCAGCACTGCCGTGGGGAAGCATCAACAGGCCGTGCTGAAACTCCTGAGCTTAGGTGACAAGAGGCACATCACCCAAGAGATGTTGCAGGGTTTGACGGAGCAGACAGATCTGTGGCTTTCGCCGCTAAACCTCCAACCAGGCATGGTGGTGTGTGACAATGGACGTAACCTGGTGGCCGCTCTGCAGCTTGGCAGACTAACACATGTGCCATGCTTGGCCCACATGCTTAATCTGGTGGTTCAGTGCTTTCTTAAAAACTACCTCAATTTGTCTGAGCTGCTCAGCAAGGTGTGTCGCGTGTGCGCACATTTCAGAATGTCCACCACAGATGCTGCCACCCTCAGGACACTGCAACAGCACTTCCAGCTGTCAGTTCACGGAATGCTGTGCGACGTGCCCACGCACTGGAATTCAACTTTGCCAGGGTTTACAAGCAGTGTAGAGCCATTGTTGAATACCAGCTGTAACATGCCCATCGGAGTGGTAGTCAGCCTCCGCACTTCTTCACAGAGGAGTAGGCATGGATGTCCAACATCTATCGGGTGTTAGAAAACTTTGAGGAGTCAACACAAATGGTAAGCGGCGATGCCGCCATTATCAGCGTGACCATCCCGCTGCTTTGCCTGCTGAGAAGGTTGCTGCTAATCATTAAGGCCGACGCTTTGCGAATAGAACAGGAGATGAGGGATGACAATATGTCGCTTGATAGCCAGGCCACCTAATGTCTGTTTCTCAGCGTGTATTGGAGGAGGAGGAGGAGGAGGAGGAGGAGGAGAAGGAGGAGGAAGAGGAGGGGCAAGAGACTGCTGCCCCCACTGCAGAGGGAACTCATGCTACTGCCTTCACATATGTTCAGCGTGTATGGGCTGAAGAGGAGGAGACTGAGAGTCATCCTCCTAGTGAGGACAGCGATGTGTTGCTTACTGGGACTCTGGCACACATGGCTGACTTCATGTTAAGCTGCTTTTCCTGTGACCCTCACGTTAGACGCATTCTGGCCAACATGGATTACATAGCCAACCGTACCAACATTTTCCATGATCCCTCTGCTCCATGCAACTATTGGGTGTCAAAGCTGGACACGTGGCACAAACTTGCACTGTACGTCTTGAAAGCGCTGGCCTGCCCTGCCGCTAGCGTCTTATCAGAGAGGGTGTTTAGTGCTGCTGGGGGGATTATCACGCATAAGCGTACCCGCCTGTCAACTGACAGCGCCGACAGGCTTACATTTATTAAGATGAACAAAGCCTGGATTTCCCCAGACTTCTCTTCTCCACCGGTGGAAAGCACCTTAACATAAAGTATCTTTAAGCTGGAACTGGAGAACCATGCACCCTCTATCCCCCCAAAAAAGGGTAGAAGTAGCTTGGTCTATCCTTTTTTTGATCCTCCTCCTCCTAAACCAGCATGTCTGCACACTGAACAGCCAATTCTTCAAAGGGCCAAAAGGCTCTGTAAAAACTATTTTTTTCGGAGGGATGCCTCCAGGCTCTGTCAAAACAATTTTTTCTGAGGGCCGCCTCCAGGTTCTTGCCCACAATTTTGAAGAGGTTCACCACTAGAGTTCCGCAAACGTGCTGGTTCCAGCTTCATACGCCCACAGAGTCCACAAATGTATTGGACAGCAATGCCAGCATGTAACACAGGAGAAGAGGCAGTGGTGTCACCCACAGGCGGTGATTGGCCTTCGTTCCATCTAGTGTGGTGCTCAGCTAAGATGTGCCAGCGCATGTGCCTTGCTGATTATGTTCTGGCCCAACTAAATTACTAGGGGGGTGACCACCAGGCTCTTGTCCACAATTTGGCTTAATAGTGCGACCTGGAAGCCTCAGATGCAGCCATGCATGCTGCCCCTGCTGTTCCCTATCCATTTCTGTGGTGTTTCCATCACTTTCTGATGTTTTCAGGCAAATCACACACCCTCCCCTATGCAGAACATGGGTCACCTTGAAAAATGCTCGAGTCTCCCATTGACTTCAATGTAGTTCGTTACTCGAAATGAGCTCTCGAGCATTACAAAAAGTTTGGCTCGAGTAATGAGCACCTGAGCATTTTGGTGCTCGCTTATCTCTAGTAGCAAGCATACACGCCTGTCTTTACTGCTATGGTACCAATCACCCCGTGGTTTTGTCAGCAGTCCAGAACAAACGTGACAGTCGGACAAGGGGTGACACTGGATTGGAAATTGTTGATTTTCAAAAATTTGCTAAAAAAATCATCATGACAGATAATTTTTGTGTATTTCTGTTGAGTAATTCAAGGAACACATGTGTGCACCATGTAGTGCATGCAAAATTTGAGCGAATTGCCTCCCCCAGTCATCATTGACTTATTTGGGGACCTTTGGTGCACAAATGCACAGAAAATAGAGCATGCTGCGGGTTTTTTTGCACGACTGAAATGCGCAGTAAAAATATGTACATGGGAATGAGCCCTTTGAAATGGGTTCTACTCTCTGTGTATTGCGTGCGTAAATTTTGTGTGCACCAATACGGTTGCGTAAATCTAGCCTAAGGGCGCCCACCCACTGGCGTTTGCGTTTTCCGCGGGAAAAAAACGCAGCGTTTTCGCCGCGTTTACCGCGATTTTTCCGCGCGTTTTTCGCGGCGTTTTCGCGGCTTTTCCATTAATTTCCATTGACTTTCATGGGTGCATTAGGAGAAAAATAAGGACACATATGCAACTGACAGTTCCTATGTTAAAAACGCAAACTCAACGCAAAAAAAACGCCAGTGGACAGGAACACATGTTATCTCTATGCCTGTGCAGGAAAAACGCAAAACGCAAAACGCAGGTAAAAAAACGCCAGTGGGTGGGCGCCCTAAGGGTGAACATTAAGTTTAGGAACCCTCTCCCTCCCCTCCTTCCCAACAGTATAAATAGGACAGCGTTAATTTAGTAATAGCTTGACTCCTTGTAATAACATGCAGCTCCATCATCACTCTGTACCTTTATTTTTCTGTTTTCTCTAGCTGGAGTCTGCCAGACGATCACAACATGAGAATTATTTGTCATTCTCTTTTTCCCCTAATTTGAAACATCTCGTTCTGCTCGGATCACGGCTGAAATGAAATGACAATAAAATCGTTTAAAAAAAGTTTACATTTTGGAAAAACAAAATTAAGGGAATTTGTGTAAAAACCAGCCTGCTATAATGTGTATAATAATAAAGGACACAATGCAGCAGTGCAGTAAAGCAAACAACCTCTATATAAAACAGAAGCAATGTGGGGAGTTGGATACATTTCATCATTTGGTTCACAAAAATGGGCGGATCGGTGACATATTTTTTTAAATAGGATCTATTATGTCTTCTGATCAGCAAGGTGGACGGCACACAGATGTAGCAATCATTAAAACAACCCTCCAGTTCTGTTACAAAATTCTGGCCCATGACTGTAGGGTGGAGGAGTATCTTACCTGTACTTTATCTTCTCTTCTTGGCCCCTCTGTTCCACTGGTTTGGAGCTTCGTCTTCAGGCAGCCATTTTTCCAACGATCTAATAGACGTTATGAACTGCTCTATGATTGGCCAGCACTGATTATATGAGCGGCACTGGCCAATCACAGAGGAGCTACAGTACATTTGCATTTCTGGCATTACCAATCCACCATGGATGCTCTCGTAGTCTAGAGATGGGGACAGCCATCTTGGACACCTAAACAATGGAACTGCAACTCATCGAATGAAGAAAGAAGAGAAAATTAAGTATAGGTAAAATACCACTTGATCCTCGATCCCAAAACAGAACTATGTCCTGAAACTAGAGGATCACTTTAATATAACTTGACGCATCATGATAACTTAATTTGCAGGAGAGGTATTGTCTCTCCTTGAGGAGAGCACCTAGAAGGTGAGTGAGGAGACTCTTAAAGGGGTTGTCCCATGGCAGCAAGTGGGGTTAAGCACTTCTGTATGGCCATATTAATGCACTTTGTAATATACATCGTGCATTAAATATTGGCCATACAGAAGTTATACACTTACCCCTCCGGTGCAGGCGCCCCCGTCTCCATGGCGCCGACTAAAGCTGCCTTCTCCCTCGATTAGACGCGCTTGCGCTGTCTGGTCTTCTGTTCTCTTGAATGGGGCCGCTCCGGCATGCTCGCACCAGAGAGCTGGTCTGCGCATGCGCAGAAGACCTGTGCGTTGCGAGCACGCCGGAGCAGCCCCATTCAAGAGAACAGAAGACCAGACAGCGCAAGCGCGTCTAATCGAGGGAGAAGGCAGCTTTAGTCGGCGCCATGATGACGGGGATGCCAGCACTGGAGGGGGTAAGTGTATAACTTCTGTATGGCTCATATTTAATGCACGATGTATATTACAAAGTGCATTAATATGGCCATACAGAAGTGCTTAACCCCACTTGCTGGCGCGGGACAACCCCTTTAAGGCCATGCATGCTTCTCTGGATAATATGCAAATAAGGGCTTATTCCCACAAGCCGTTTTCACGGTCAGCCGATATATGCTACCATCTAGGTCATTAAAGCTCCTGAATGGGTGCACAAATCTAACGTGTGTGCACCCGTTCACACGGCATGGGCCCCGGTACATATTCGCCGAGGCTACCATGCTACCATGCCGTCGCCCCTTTCCCAACCTTGCCAATCGCAGGCTCACCTCTGCTTTCCTTCCCACTCACTTTATGCTATGGGAGGGGGTGGGACAGGGGTGGAGCTAAGCACCACCCCGTCTCGCCTCCTCTAATTGCTGGCTGTGGACAGGGAGCAGAATGGGGTGGAGCCTAGCTATGCCCTCATCCAGCCTCCTCCCATTGCAAAGAGCGAGCGGGGAGGAGAGCAGAGGTGAACCTGCGAGTGAGGAGGAGAGCATAGGGAGGGAGTTTAGCAGCCATGCTGCTAAACTCCCTCCCACCTATGGCTGCTGTCATGGACTCCCATATGAGCCCATGCAGTGGCCGACGTATTCCGGCCCAAAGGATAGTTCTAGGGCTATCTTTTGGGCTCAACATAAAAACACATGGCACTATATTGGCCGGCCGGGCGCTTTTACTTCACGAGAATAAGGCCATGTGATTTGATGCATTTGCATCCAATGCATCAGATCACAGCATATATAAGCCAACTGTGAAAATTAGAGGCTGATTTAGGCTCGTGGAATATAGCCTAAGGGAGATGGAACAATATCTCTGCAGTGTCACCTACTGGATGGCAGCATTCCTTCAAATCAATGTCCGACTCTTAAAGGGGTTGTCCCGCGAAAGCAAGTGGGTCTATACACTTCTGTATGGCCATATTAATGCACTTTGTAATGTACATTGTGCATTAATTATAAGCCATACAGAAGTTATCAGAAGTTATTCACTTACCTGTTCCGTTGCTGGCGTCCTCGTCTCCATGGTGCTGTCTAATTTTCAGCGTCTAATCGCCAGATTAGACGTGCTTGCGCAGTCCGGGTCTTCTTCTTTTCTGAATGGGGCCGCTCGTGCCGGAGAGCGGCTCCTTGTAGCTCCGCCCCGTCACGTGCCGATTCCAGCCAATCAGGAGGCTGGAATCGGCAATGGACCGCACAGAAGCCCTGCGGTCCACCGAGGGAGAAGATCCCGGCGGCCATCTTCAGCAGGTAAGTAAGAAGTCACCAGAGCGCGGGGATTCAGGTAAGCGCTGTCCGGTTTTCTTGTTTAACCCCTGCATCGGGGTTGTCTCGCGCCGAACGGGGGGGCTGTTGAAAAAAAAGAAAACCCGTTTCGGCGCGGGACAACCCCTTTAATACAAGTCTTAATAATGGTTGAGAATTGAATACCAAGCCAGAATTCACACACAGACAGCTGTTTCGGGGTGTTTGTACCTCATCAGTATGCAGTAGGATTCTGGCTTGGCTAGAGAGAGGCCTATGACGTGAGTCGAGAGGGGTATCATCACTCCTTGAGGAGAGCATCTAGAAGGTGAGTGAGGAGCTTATAAGGCAGAGAGGAGCGCTGATTGCACATGTTTGGCCAGCGCTCCATTCAATGTAGTGACAAGAAGAGAGAGGCACAGGACCCCAGTTCTCAGGTTTAATGGAGGTCTCAGCAGTGAGACCCCCAAAGAACAGCAAGTTACCCTCTATCCTGTGGGTAGGGAATTACTTGTACTTCTGGTACAACCCCTTTATTGTAACACATTAAATGTCAATGTTTGTTACATCTCTACCTTTACAGCCGTGTCTCTGCTAGCTGACTCTGATGCAGTTTTTCTGCTCAATGGCTGTAAATGGATGAAACAGAGGATGGAAACTGGATGAGCTACAGAAAAGATGGAGGATCTCTGGAGAGAAGCTATTCGATTTGCTGCTAGAATACAGAACATTGTAGCAGGAGTCACATTTGGGAGATGTTTTTAACAAGTAACAAAAGGTATGTTTAGCGCACAGAGCGGGTAGACTGGGATAAGGGAAAGATGATGAATTGAGTTTTCTAAAAGTTTGTTTTCAATGTCCAAGATCTTCAGTAGGTCAGGTTGAAGATTCCTTATCCTCTGGACAATCAAAGAATGCAATGAAGGGAAGGAAAATTCGAGACGTTAGAGGAAAGTTGAATGAGTTGAAGAATGCTGGAGAAATAGAAATAAGACCCTGGAGGTTATGGTTGCTATACACATTAGATGAAAGTTGGCTAAACCTGTTATTTTCGGTGTGCTGGCCAACCATCTCATTTTGCCAAAGATGTGACTAGGAATCCACATCAAATCTGCAATGCAATCCACAGCTAAAACGCACCTATTCATTTGAATAGGAATCCGCACCATATTCTGTACAACACAGATTTTTCTGTGTGTGGATTTTAAATCTGCTGTAAACAGATAAAGGGTAAAGTGCTGGATGGGGTGTATGTCTCGCCCAGACACTTAGCCTGGATAGGGATAGGGGTCACAACTTCATTATTTAATTCTAAGCATAAAAAACTGTGAAAATCTGCAATACATGAGTTTTTCTCAGAAACCATAAAGCCTAGGGAAATGATTTGTATACTGAGGAGAATCTACCTAACCTCTATGTGTATATACTGAGGAGAATCTAATTTACCTCTGTGTGCATATACTGAAAGTATGTAATGTATATAAGGAAGTGACCATGGAATGCAGGGATTGAACATGCCTTTAAGGCTGCAACCTCGAGGCGGAAGATAAATTTGAATAAAAAGGGTTGTTACCTTTAGGGTAAAAAGTGAATACAGTGGGAGGAGTGGCACATTCTACAGAGGGACATCGGTACATGCAGTCTGAGGAGAATCTAAAGCTCCTTTATGTGTATACATATTTTATTCCTTGCTTCGTCTGAAGTAACCACGACTTCATAAACTTTTCCATGTGAACAACACATAAACACCTGTAACAAAGTGATTCAGGTGAAGCCAAGTATATTAACTAGTATAAGTACAAAGCAAATGACATTGCCAACAGAAGAATTAAATCCCCTTATACAGAAATGTCCAAAACACCCTCGTCCTCGACGTTAGGCACTGTTAGATTACAGTAATTATAGTCCATTACTTAAGACCACATTGCACTCAGGTGTGGTATCAGTCCTTAGAATCTCAATACAGTAATCCATCTCAGCAGGAACACTCGGTGTAGCCAAAATGCTGAGATCAGGATGCAGGGAGACAGTCCCAATTAGTGCACTTTAAATAATTAATTAGCTATAAACAGGGCCACTGTCTGTTGCACATCCAATCAGTTGGGAGGCAATCACACTTGAACTGAGTGTAGCAAGTACAGGATTGAGGCTTGTCAGGGTTTCAATTACCTTCCACTTGGTAACAGTCTCTAGTTCAATAATGAAGGTTGTGGTGTCAGAGTTCTCACTGTCACACAATCAGCAAGTGCCAGTCCCAAATAATAACATAAACAGGCCTTGGGATTCAAAGCAAAAGAGAACATGTCCCGGTGACAGCAGAGCAGCAAATGGGCAGTCACAGAGTCCAAGGAATACAGCTGTCATCTCAAGAGCGCCACAGATACCACATTATCTCAGCATCCAGTCCTCCCTTCTAAAAGCCATAGGTCTGACTCTCGATGTGGCCATACCTGTGGGCTTGATTCAACATCCAGCAGATAACCAATACTTTCTTCTGGCGTGAGTTACACCATACCAAGACTCAGTGCACCTCTCTATGGTGCCGGAGTCCTGCAGATGTCCTCACACCCCATGTGACTCCCCATAGCCAATAGGAAGCAGCCTTTATAACTACGAGAATAATAATAAAAATGACAAGCAATAAATTTATCACTAGGAAGTGCCCAAAAATAAAATAAAAATATTGCAAACAACAAAACTACCATACAATCTAAAGATTTCCCCCAGGCTCATTACTGCACAAACTCAAAACAGCCATTGTGGCAGGCATTCCTCTCTACACTAGGTTACCCACAGTGCATTACCCCAATGAATGAAGCTAAAATCTGCTTGTGGATTGGTGGCAGATATCTTCATTAAACGTTCTGCCATGGTTTTCCACTAAAATCTTGGGGGTTGAGAATGATACCTGTTGACCAAATAAGCTTTCGAACAGCAGTAATCTGAGGCTTTATTCACACAAGCGTTTTTTCGCGACCATCTGATGCATTGGATTCCAATGCATTTGCTCAGATAGGTGATTTTTGTGGAGCGTAAAATTGGCCGACGGAAAAGATAGCACACACGGTGCGCATTCCATCCGGTTGCTTTTACGCTGACTGGAAAAGATAGGTCTGGACCTATCGTTTGCCGGAATACGCTGGCTGGTCCCATAGATTCCTATGGGAGCCTATGAGAGCTTCCAAAAAAGGGAGGTGGGAGGGAATATAGCAGCTGCTCTGCTACACTCCCGCCCCCTTACCTCCCCCTCACCTCCCCTTGTCGACTGCCCGCAAATGCAGGGGGCAGGACGGTCTTCATCGGTGAGAAAACGGGAGATGCAGCTGTGACTTAGTCGTGGCTGCCTATCGTTCATTCCGAAAACCAGTTCAAGAAAGAAACCAAATGTGCATCGGGTGCCTCTTTGTTCCATTGGTGGGTAATATTCTTATATGTGGCTTTGATACTGTGTGATTATATGCCATTATCGTTATTATTATTTATAAACACTTTATTCATTGAATATATGCATGTGATTAACTAATCAGCGTCTCTGGGACTTTCGATGAGCCATGTATATTAATATCGAGATCTACTACACGCTTTAATAACTTATCCATTGGATCCATAATTTTAGTATAGCCTCCTTGTGTTTGTGTCATGTGTTATATATATGTCTTTAATAAAGTGATTGTTTAGCTTCATACTCCTTTGGTTTTCTTCTGTTAATACTAAGTTAAGCATTAAAGTTGGTAGTCTACACAGCAAGGTGTTGTAAGAGTGAAGACAGTTTGATTATCAGGGACAAATGGCTGTCCTGCTTGGGACCCAGGGAAAAACGGGGACCCAGGGTCCCAAAGCAGGACTGTCCCGCCTAAGTCAAGACATCTGGTCACCTTACATAGCATATTGCAATAACTTGATTTAGAGTATGAAACAATGCAATTAGGAAAAGGGGGTTGGGCTTAGTTGGCTCTATCTCCTTAGGTGGGAGGCAGCTTAATGCTCTGCCTGTACTGGAGACCAAGCATTTTTAATCTTAAACTCTTAGCCAAGCATTGCCTCATCTGATTGTTTCCTGGATCTTGCAGAACATTTTGTAGATTGGCAGATGAGTTAAGGCCCATTTACATATAATGATTGTCGTGCAAAATTCATTCAAACGACATCCAGTTCTGACGCCATGCTGTAGAGACACAAGGCTGAGGAGCTCCGCTTAACTGCTGTCCCTACTCCATTAAGCCACCATCTACAGCCTGCCTACTAAGAGCTGTGGACAGCGGAAGAAGCAGGCAATGAAGCTGGCGCCCATAGTGCCGTTAGCAGTGAAGCCGGCAGGCGCAAATCACTGACAAAGAGGAGCGAAGGTGGGGGCCCGAAAGGGAGCGGGCTGCCATGTGGAGTGGTGAGGGGAATCCAACAGGCCACCAACGCTTCTCTAGCGGTGTGCTAAACACTTGTACTCAGCACACAGCAGCTTATTGCTTTGTTCACTGCACTGGAGGAGAGGAGCCAAGGTAGGAGTAAACTCATATGTCGAATTTATGTCGAAGGCATTGCCATACAGTCAGGGGTTGTCGGGGTCGCAATGGCAACTGGGCCCCTTGCGCTGAGGGTGCCAGAGGCCATCCTCCGCCAAATACAAATGCATATTCAGTGCATTAACGGCTGATCACACCAATTACCACACCAATCATGTGGCCAACAGAGCAACCAGCCAAAGAGGAAGCTGAAGCAGATCAAGATGATGATGTTATCCCGCTGCTCCTGCCTCCTGCTGTACGACAACCGTGTCTGCCACCCCGGGAAGTGGTCCGGGGTGTATGTGTATATATATATATATATATATATATATATAGTGTATATATATATATATATATATATATATATATATATATGTGTGTGTGTGTATCATCTATCTATCTCTTTTCTATCTATCTAAATAAATAAATCTTGTTATTTGTATAGCGCCAACTTATTCCGCAGCACTTTCAGGTAATTTATTTATTACACCCAACCAAGCTCATTTTACCGACCTCGAACGTCAACCTTGAGCCAGCTACCTGAACAATGTGGGGATTGAACTTGCAACTATCTATCTATCTATCTATCTATCTATCTATCTCATATCTATCTATCTCATATCTATCTATCTATCTATCTATCTATCTATCTATCTATCTATCTATCTATCTATCTATCTATCTATCTACGGCTTCTATAAGTTATACATTTCCCTGTATATAATTCCACACTTTACACACAATTAAAAATGCATCAAAAACACATGCGGATTTCAATAGTGTATGCAGTTTCTTAAAAACTTTTGTGGTCTTTGAATACTGCAAGCATTTTTTTTAATGTGCTTTTCTTAATTGTGGTTCAAAAGTACAATAAAAAATAAGAACACACCCTAAGCCCATTCTTATAGGTGTGTTTAGAAAACACAGCTCGAAACCGTGGCATTTTAACTGCAATTTTGAGCTGCAGTTTTGAATGCATAGTAGCAGTAGTTGGACCCCCTGCAGTCAGGCAGTTATTCCCTTTCCCCAGATTTATGTCTTTGATGAGAAAACCCTTTGAATGGAGCCTGTCACATCCCCACAGCGCCATAAACTAAGGCTAGTTTCACATCTGCGTTGAAAGATCTAGCCGGAGGTTATGTCACAGATCCAGCTGAAAATACCAGGAGAAAAAGCTTTGCATGCAGCACTTTTTCTTCCATTCAAAAGCCAGGCAGTTCAGCAGAGACCGAATTGATCCTATATTAGTCCATGTTTCGTCAAGAGAAGGGGCCTTTCGGCCACGGGGATTACCCTTTCCTGCTTCCTGAACAGCGCAGGAAAGTGAAACCCCCAATGCAAGTGTAAAACTACCCTTAGTTATGGTGCTGTTAGGGGACAAAACAGGGAGACATATAATGTATTTTTTATACTCCCCTTCTTCCGCGATCCAGCGCTGTCCACCTCCTAAAATCATGCGACACTGAAAAATCTGACTTTTGTAAGAGTCCCGTGTGCGTGCTCTCGTATACAAGTCTATGGGAAAAGTGTGTGCACGGTAGTCTGAAAAGAATCAGATTTTCCAGAGCCGCATGATCTTCGGAGGGCGACAGCGCTGGATCACGGAAGAAGGTGAGTATAAAAAAATACATCACCCAGCTCCCTGTCATGTCCCCTAACTTAGTTTATGATGCCAAGGGGACATGGCAGGTTCCCTTTAAACTTTTATAGTCTCAGATGGTTGTTGTCAGCATCGCATCCTCGTCTTTTACTCACATTCTTTATATTCGCAGTCCTGTTGGATTGAGCAGCGCTTACATTTGTAGCTGAAGATACTTATTGGAAATAAAATACTACAGATACTATATTTATTTGGAAATAATCATGGAGCTTTTGGCGCCGACGCCACCTGTCACCCGGGATGTGTGCAAAGTATATGAAGACTCTTCATTTACATTTTGCCGGTTTACGGGGTTTTTTTCTTCTCTGTACAAATTGCCTTCATTTCTGGTTTTATGCATCTTCTACTGGCGCAGGTTTTTTTTTTCAGTTGTTGGCAAATATTGAAATAAAATAAAATTGCTGAATTATTCAGATCTGATCACAGCTGCATTTGAATCATAAAACTTGAATAAATCATTTGTATAAGAGCAAACTTCAGCAAAATAAACAAGTTACCGGCACTCGCTGTCGATAAAGATGGGACAGACTGCTCATTTAGTGTTGAAATGCAGATGGAGTAGAGCTAAGTTTGGATTTCAACATAACTGATGAGTTATATCGTAATGTCTTATCAGTGGTTTTCCGTAGGACACACATGGAAAATCTCCGGGACCACTGCCTATGGGTGACGCTTCCAGATCTACATGTCCTTGTGGGAATTGGGACATCCTCTGTATTACCATGACTCATCTGGTGCCCTAACTTTCACATTTAGCTGGTAAATGTTCTACGGGAGAGATCATTCAAAAGTTTTCCATGGGATGTGGCCATTTCTCAGTTCACCACTTCATGCACTGATGTCTTGCCGAGCTTCTGGTTTACTTGGGTCTATAGAAAATAGCCAATAAGCTGAGCTACAGTGTAAAGCATGTAAGGGTTTGTACGGGCAGATTGATTTGCAAGGTGTATAATTACTTTTGGTAAGATAGCAATGCTGCTAAACTGGAGTCACTGGTCATAGCCAAGGTCAAATAGTATAGTGCTTCAGTGTAAAGCATGGTTATATTCCAAGTTATCAGAAGTTTCAAAAAGTAAAATAAAAGTTTCCCCCTTCTTGCTTGGGTTGAATTACGGAGTGGCTGTAAGATAGAACAGAGTTCCTGTTGCTTGTGGAGTTTCATTTGATCAAGTACTATTGATGGTACCGTTCATCAAACATTCTCTTTTGTTTGGGGTTCCTGAAGCCCAGATACCAAAATAAGTCTCAGCTTGAGCAATAAAGGAATAAAAGCTGAAGACTTATCCATTCTTCAAGATGAAGGTCGAAGAACCAAGAAAAAAAAGAAATAGCTTACTCAACATTCTCTGTATTGTTAGGACTTTCACAGGCAATCAATACATAGTAGTTGGGTGAAACTAATGAGATCGGTGTTGGTCCTATTCTAAGTGTTCTTTCGTAAAGCACTCAGAGTACATGAAAGTGGCTGCTCCTATATCCTGCTCTCTTGAATCAGGTTAAAAGCTCGCTTGGCCATCTCACAGGACGTCTACACTGCAAGGATTCTGCCCACACAGCCCGGAAAGGCAAATTCTATAAAGAAGAAGCGTAGTCATTTTTCTTTTGTTGATAAGACATACATTATATGTTAGTCCATTGAGTAAAGCGTGATATAAGCAGATTGGTGTTCATTATTGTTAAGTTTGGGATTTTTTTTATCACCTTACATTGAAAATGACCTTTGTAATACCTTCTTAGTTCCCCACCCTTTCCCAATAGTATACTGTTATACAATGAAAAAATAATCATACCATATGGTGTCTAATGATAAGTGTCATATAGTATGGTGCGCACCATATACTGTATGCTTCAAAAGCTTTAGGTAACTGTGAAAAGTAAGAATTTAAGAAGACCTCTGCTTAACGGCAAACTTATTCTGCAGGACAACGACCCCAAACATCCAGACAATGTCATTAAGAACTATCTTCAATGTATGGAAGAACAAGGAGTCCTGGAAGTGCTATTCTGGTCCTCCCTGATCTCAACACCATCAAATCTGTCTGGGATTACTAGGCCGTACGGAACCCCTGAACAGCGTTCGGGGGCTTCAAATGCCGCTGTAAATGTACGTCCTGGAGCGGCAGGGGTTAACAAAGGGTAGTTATACTGGACTTCATTTTATAATAAGAGGAAGTCAGGATAGGGAACTAAATAGTTAATGTGATTAGGCAGTTCACGATCATAAATTATGTAGCTGGAGCTGAGCGAGACAACCCCTCCACCCCCCTAATGAGGAAGAAACAAGGGGGTTTCCATGTTGCACAGTTAGAAATGATAAAAGTGTTAGGAGGTGGAAGTCGGTGAAGAGTACAGAAAGAGAAGGGAGCCAAGACGGACACGAAGCAAGGTGACAGCCATGTGAAGCCCTAGCATGTAGTTTCTCCGCCTCCTCTGTCCTGTAATTTGAGTAGCTTAATTACAGATTCCAGAAAGCCTGAGAGCAACTCATTAATTAGAAACAACACAGAGAGCAGCGTCTGTCCTCTGGACTCAAAATCCTTTCCAGGCAGTGTTTTTCATCCAGACTTCTACTGACACAGACCCAGTATCGCACACTGCCCAGATTACGGAATTCTCAGAGGGTCCTATTTCATGAGTACTAGAGAATCTTTAGCTCATTGTTTCATCTTGGCAAAAACTGTTAGATTACAGGGGGTTATTTCCTCATCAGTCTCTCCATAGCTACTCTTTCTTTATCTCATGTGGCTTTTCAAAGTTTGTTTATCCATGTACAAAGTGTTAAACTGTGTATATGCAAGTTGTATATGCAATTTCTGGTGCTCAATATTAATGCAGACTGCCACGTGCCTGAAAGTAAATGGTGTGCCTACCATTTACTTACATAAGTGTGTTAGTCTATTTTTGCTACCAAACCCTTTTGAACCCAGGCACTGGCGTCATGATCACCTAATTCCATTAGTCATCCAGATCCCGTTGTATACCTTCAATAGTGCGCAAAATTACAAAGAGTGTGCTGCACTCACCGCCACCGTGACACGGCTCCTCAGCCACTTCTTAGAAATCACAGCCTCAGATAGTGCAGGTCTCTTCCCGCTTGTTGCACATTTCACCAGTTCTCTATTTAATCTGCTCCTTATGGCGGGTAGTGCAGTTACTCTGCGGTAAGGAGATGTCAAGATCAGCTGGGGTCTAAATCCGTAGAATAACTAGGCCAAAAGTATTTGCAAAGAACAAGAAGAGTTCTCGGTACAGATAAAGTTGATACTGAGCAGAGATGAGATTTAAACATGATATAATCTAAACTAACAAATAAAGAGCTATAAATCATAGAAAATGAGGGAAAGGAGGTTCCACAAATTACAGAAGCGAGTGAGGCAGTTGTTTCAATAATGCACTAAACATTGCAGTAATCTATTAATATTACTCCCATCGTCTCCTTTTACCATTTTAATTAGATAATACAACAGGGCATTCGATTTACGCAGATTTTCTCAGGCAGAATAATTAAAATTGAGTTTTAGCAAATGAAGAATAAATGTTTTCACTGGTTCGAATAACAGCAAAATCTTCAATTACATTTTTATCAGCATAAAAAAATTACACATTTTTAAAGGGCCTCTGTCTCTAAAATGCTGTTTTTGTATATTTTTTTATGATGATAGAATATGTATAGTTTATGCTACTTACGGGCGATCTTCTTAGTTCCTCTTTGCAAATCAAAATGGCTCCTGATGAAAATCTTAGGAGCTCAGCCTTTGGCTATTACTCTTCTCAAGCTATCATTTATGTAGGTATCCAGTGAATAAAATGCAGTACAAGAACATTTGATTTTATTATGGTTACTTTGGTGCTATATATCACAGCCCAGAATGACATATAGACACTTTGTAAAAAAAAACATCCCGCCCCTAGAAGTAGTTGTCGTTTTTCTGCAAAACTCGGCATGCAGTTACATCTCAGGCAGATATGTAGTGGCCTGCAGTCTATATTTCTGGCCCCTCCATAATTGTCGTACGTCATGCATTGTACAAAGTGTCTTGCCTGCTGTTATGTGTATTGCACAGCTGCAGCGTATAAGAGGTTAATGTCTGAAAGTGGCTGGGATATGTCTGGAAAATTTAACAAGTTTGTCTAGTCACATGTTGCTTGAATGCTATAAATATGAGTGATTGAGAGTTAGGTGTGGTCTTCTTTCTGTTGTCTTCTGCCCTCTTCAACGTTAGTCATGTGATGGAGGCAGAGGCGTAACTTGAAGCTTCTGGGCCCCGATGCAAAACTTGTAACAGGTCCTCCAACTATAATTCTTTACTGATAGTACTGGGCCCCCTAAGGCTCCTGGGCCAGGGTGCAACCACATCCCCTGCAGCCTCTATAGTTGCGCCCCTGGGTGGAGGGATGGAAGCAGAAGAGAGGTATCCTGAGGTCCCCAATTCCAAGAACTGCCTGTGTGGAGTGAGAGAGAGGAGAAAGAGTCTTCCGTGCAGCAATTTTCTTTCTAAGTCTCAAGTGAGTGTCTGCAGAGTTTTGTGTCCCTCTCCAGTATTATTTTGCAACCCGGAGTGTGCGTGTCCAGGAGAGGAGTCATACAAAAAGCAACGGTAGGCCCGATTTCATCCTGTGTCCTTTCTTCCTGACCATCTGTTAAAGTTGTCTTTAACTGCACGAGCGAGTAAGCTGTATTCTCAAAGCCTGAAGTAAAGTTTTCTAGTCACTGTCCATTCCCAGTGATTGAGTTTTCAACATTAACCGTGTGTAGACTTATTATTATTATTTCTACAGCCAGAGAATCAACAGTGTGAAGGAACGGTGGCGTCATGAGTCACAACTTCTTCACTCCACTACACATATACAGGTAACTGCTGTCCAGAATTGCCTGGAAGAGGCCTAGCAGTATCTTGGTTACATGCGTCCATCTGGGGAGGAGCCACCGTGACTAGTGCCATCTCTACCCCCGCCAGCTCCTCAGCATGGGCCTTGTGTATTGGTCACTGCGGGACGTCACAGATACACAAATGATTAGAGTTGTGGCGTAATTAGATGAACGGTCTAGCCACCTGAGGCCCTAAAACTGGTTCCCCCTTGGCCTATAAAAAGGCTCTCAGAGGCTCCTTGTGTGTAGTGACCTCTTCTTCCACTTGTTGACCACTAGATGTCTCTACGATGCAATTAATGAGATTTCACTCAGTTAACAGAGTTTGAGAGAGGGCACATTATTGGAATGCGAGAAACTGGACAGTTGTATCGATAGAATGCCTGCATCATGGCCCGTTCTGACCAGACTGTTAGGAGGTGTTGGGAACAGTGGATGCGTGAGGGCAAACATGCAAGGCAACCAGGCTCAGGATGCCCTCAACAGACAACCAGTAGAGAGGATTGTCTGATTGTCTGACAAGCACCAGCAGCTCCAACTGTTTTGTTGTCCATCATTCCAAGACAGGTGGCAGAATCGTATACTGGCCCTTGTGCCTGTTGGAACCATTTACAGGAACTTGGCCAAAGGACATTTGGTCTCACAGCACCCATTACATGTACTGCTGCTGACACCCACCCACCTCCACCTCTGTTTGCAGTGTTGTGAAAAAGGAAACTGAACGCTACAGAGTGGAACCTGGTTGTCTTCATTGACAAATCCAGGTTTAGTTTGAGTGCTGACGAGCTAGGGGTGAGTGCCTCAATCCTGCCTTTACTTTGGAGTGGCACACTGCCCCCTACTGGTGTGATGGTCTGGGGGGCCATCACATACAACAGTTCGTCACCCCCCAGTAATGGTATGAGGGACAATGACAGCTCAGCGATATGTTCAGGACATCCTGCAGCCACATGTGTTCCTCTCATGGCGGCTTCCAAGAGGCAGCAGGATAATGCTCAGCCGCACACACAAGGGGGTCACAGGAGCCCCCACAACATTGTCACACTTCCGTAGCTGGACGGTCACCAGATTTATCATCAAAAGAACATGTATGGGACCATCTCGCATTTCGGCAACCTATGAGTTTGTATGATCTAGAGACTCAATTACAGCGAAGGAACACTGATATGGCACAGGATACCATACGGAACCTGTATGCCTGCATGCCCAACCATATTACATATTGTATCCCAGCTAGAGACGGTACTACAGGGTACTAGAGCCTCCATGCCCACCCGTATCACATCTTGTATCCAAGCTAGAGGTGGTACAACAGGGTACTAGAGCCTCCATGCCTGTCCGTATTACATCTTGTATCCAAGCTAGGGGCGGTACAACAGGCTACTAGAGCTTCTCTTTAAGGGGTCAGTTTTCAGAAATAAATCCTCCTTTCTCTCTGATATTGTAATCAGTTACTTATACCAACGTTACAATCACACAGAGAAAGTTTCATTCAATTCCGACAACTCCTTCTAGGGGAAGGATGGTTTTTCAATGAGTGTTTATCAAAATATTAAAAATTATTATTAAAATAAGAAGTCTCCTAAATTGCTCAGAAAATGCAAGAGTTTTCAAATGTGCTTCCAAAAAATATACATCTTATAACAATGAGTACAGAATGCATGCACACATGGAAACTTTCATTGGATTTAAACAACTCCTTCTAGGTGCTTGATTTTTTTTACAATGCACGTATATATAGGGGGTCTTATGAAGAGAGGGTGGATCATATCTCATATTCAGCTGAAAGGGCAGGAATGAAGGAGATTGCTGGGTTTTTCTGTTCAGTACTCCTCAGCCCCTCTACTTGATGTCTAAAAGCTCAAGAAAGCTATAGACTTAAATCATTAGGCAAGGAAAGGGGCTGTAGATTACTGAACGGATGTAGAGGGGTAGCAGAGTGTTATGAGTATTCTGGGGTTCTTTGCCCGTCATTAATTCTGCAGGAATCATCAAGCAGTAATAAAACCAAATGGAGTAGTATGACTATTGCATGGTTTATATAAATGTTAACTTTTGGTGCCACCTAGTGGTCAGTATTAGAAATAGCATGAAAAATGATTAAAGGGGTTGTCCAGCGAAAGCAAGTGGGTCTATACACTTCTGTATGGCCATATTAATGCACTTTGTAATGTACATTGTGCATTAATTATGAGCCATACAGAAGTTATCAAAAGTTATTCACTTACCTGTTCCGTTGCTAGCGTCCTCGTCTCCATGGTGCCGTCTAATTTTCAGCGTCTAATCGCCAGATTAGACGCGCTTGCGCAGTCCGGGTCTTCTTCTTTTCTGAATGGGGCCGCTCGTGCCGGAGAGCGGCTCCTTGTAGCTCCGCCCCGTCACGTGCCGATTCCAGCCAATCAGGAGGCTGGAATCGGCAATGGACCGCACAGAAGCCCTGCGGTCCACCGAGGGAGAAGATCCCAGCGGCCATCTTCAACCAGTAAGTAAGAAGTCACCGGAGCGCGGGGATTCAGGTAAGCGGTGTGCGGTTTTTTTTTTTAAGTCCCTGCATCGGGTTTGTCTCGCGCCGAACGGGGGGGCTGTTGAAAAAAAAAAAAAACCCGTTTTGGCGCGGGACAACCCCTTTAATTCACTAATTGGTAAGGCAGCTTATGTGTCCCTAGTGAGAGGAAATAGGAAGAGAAGAGTTAGCCTGGGTTCTGAGTGTGCCAGCACGGATAGCTGCATGACTGAGGGCTGGGATGCAGTGTCAGAGGGACTGTCAGAGAACTGTTGTTGAGTGCCGTCAGAGGGGCCAAACGAGCAGCAGAAGACATCGTGCAACTGCATGAAATAAGAGACAGCTATTTGCATCAAGGAAGCTATCACTGCTGAACTGAGTGGGGGCCACAAAGTTTTGCAGCGGAGTCATGACCACAGCATCAAGAGAATGCTTTAGTGTACTGTGACAGTGTTGAGTCAGAACCAGAAAAGTTCATTAGAAATCCTTTGCCTCAGAGACATAAGCAAGGATGGTCTTCAATAAAACCATGTTACCATGCAGCGCGGCACGGGGTCCCGCGGCCGGCGCGCATCCCTCCGGCGGCCTGGAGCCCTGTGTCGGGGTTATCCCAGCGGCTTGGGGCGGCCGGTGGGCAGCGGCGTGGGCGTGTCTGCCCGTAGGGTGCCGCCCACACTCCTCCGTTCTTCTTATACAGCAGTGGGTGGAGTTGCCTCCTCCCACTCTCCGCCCCTGGGTGGAGCCTTGTGGTTAAAAGACTGGCAGTGAATTGAGCTCACTGCCAGTTATTGGTTCTGCTTACACCTAGCCAGTCTGTCTGCGGTTACCCTAAGTCAGTCCCTAGTTGCCGGTCAGCTCCTTCTGGTTCCCTATTGCTCTGTCTGTTTTTGTTGGTTCTGTTAGCCTCTAGTCCAGTCTGGCTCAGTCAGCACTAGTTGCTATCCAGTATCCTTCTAGTTTGCCTGTGAGCTCCATCTTCAGCCTTGTAAGTTTGTTGGTCTGTTCCATCTGCCTCCCCTGTCGGCACTCTGTTCCCCCCATTAGGTAGCTTCCTTCTTGTCAGTCGCCAGGTCCCTAGCCAGGGCATGGACCGTCGTCCAGTTGTCCGCCTGGGGTTAGCCAGGGCCGAGGCAAGTAGGCAGGGGCAGTGGGGTGTGGGAAGATCAGGGCACCCCACCTGGCGCTCAAGGGGCAGAGTGCCGTAACAAACCAAATGTGTGTACAGCGTCAGATAGTAAGCAGGCCTGCAGGATAGAGACATATCACGGTTTCTTTGTTAAATACAAACTGTGTGCATCATGCTGCCACCTCTGAGTTAGTTCTTGTTGCAGAAATGTGATAGAGCTCATTCTACGGAAAATGTTATTGTAACTGTGTTCATTCACTGTAAATCGTATAACATGTACACTAAGTCTTGTGATAGTTTGCAAGCGATAGTCAAGACTATAGGACGAAACATTAAAGTTACTAAATAGAGATGAGCGAGCACCAAAATGCTCGGGTGCTCGTTACTCGGGACAAAATTTTCGCGATGCTCGAGGGTTCGTTTCGAGTAACGAACCCTATTGAAGTCAATGGGCGACCTGAGCATTTTTGTATATCGCCGATTCTCGCTAAGGTTTCCATTTGTGAAAATCTGGGCAATTCAAGAAAGTGGTGGGAACGACACAGAAACGGATAGGGCAGGCGAGGGGCTACATGTGGGGCTGCATCTCAAGTTCCCAGGTCCCACTATTAAGCCACAATAGCGGCAAGAGTAGGCCCCCCCCCCTCCCAACAATTTTTACTTCTGAAAAGCCCTCATTAGCAATGCATACCTTAGCTAAGCACCACACTACCTCCAGCAAAGCACAATCACTGCCTGCATGACACTCCGCTGCCACTTCTCCTGGGTTACATGCTGCCCAACCCCCCCCCCCCCCCTGCACGACCCAGTGTCCACAGCGCACACCAAATTGTCCCTGCGCAGCCTTCAGCTGCCCTCATGCCACACCACCCTCATGTCTATTTATAAGTGCGTCTGCCATGAGGAGGAACCGCAGGCACACACTGCAGAGGGTTAGCACGGCTAGGCAGCGACCCTCTTTAAAAGGGGGGGGGCGATAGCCCACAATTCTGTACAGAAGCAATGAGAAATCCAATCCTGTGCCACCTCCATCTGGAGCTGCACACGTGGGCATAGCAATGGGGAACCTATGTGCCACACACTATTCATTCTGTCAAGGTGTCTGCATGCCCCAGTCAGACCGCGGATTTTTATAAATAGTCACAGGCAGGTACAACTCCGCAATGGGAATTCTGTGTGCACCCACAGCATGAGTGGCTCCCTGGAACCCACCGGCTGTACATAAATGTATCCCATTGCAGTGCCCTGGACAGCAGAGCTAACGTCAGATTAAATGCAGGTGGGCTTCGGACCACACTACATTCCCCAGTCAGACTGGGGTTCTTTACAAGTAGACACATGCAGTTACAACTCCGTGTGGACCGACAGCATGGGTGGGTGCCAGGAAGCCACCGGCGGTACATAAATATATCCCATTGCATTGCCCAGCACAGCTGAGGTAATGTCATGTTTAATGCAGGTGGGCTTCGGCCCACACTGCATGCCCCAGTCAGACTGGGGTTCTTTAGAAGTGGACACATGCAGTTACAACTCCATGTGGACCGACAGCATGGGTGGCTCCCTGGAACCCACCGGCGGTACATAAATATATCCCATTGCATTGCCCATCACAGCTGAGGTAATGTCATGTTAAATGCAGGTGGGCTTCGGCCCACACTGCATGCCCCAGTCAGACTGGGGTTCTTTATAAGTAGACATATGCTGTTACAACTCCGTGTGGACCGACAGCATGGGTGGGTGCCTGGAAGCCACCGGCGGTACATAAATATATCCCATTGCATTGCCCAGCACAGCTGAGGTAATGTCATGTTTAATGCAGGTGGGCTTCGGCCCACACTGCATGCCCCAGTCAGACTGGGGTTCTTTAGAAGTGGACACATGCAGTTACAACTCCGTGTGGACCGACAGCATGGGTGGGTGCCAGGAAGCCACCGGCGGTATATAAATATATCCTATTGCATTGCCCATCACAGCTGAGGTAATGTCATGTTAAATGCAGGTGGGCTTCGGCCCACACTGCATACCCCAGTCAGACTGGGGTTCTTTAGAAGTGGACACATGCAGTTACAACTCCGTGTGGACCGACAGCATGGGTGGGTGCCAGGAAGCCACCGGCGGTACATAAATATATCCCATTGCAGTGCCCAGCACAGCTGATGTGACGTCAGCTTTAATGCAGGTGGGCAAAAAAATTAATTGGATTACACTGTATCGAGGCCCCCCAAAAATTGGTGTACCAACAGTACTAATGTACCTCAGAAAAATTGCCCATGCCCAACCAAGAGGGCAGGTGAAACCCATTAATCGCTTTGGTTAATGTGGCTTAATTTGTAACTAGGCCTGGAGGCAGCCCAGTTAAAATAAAAATTGGTTCATGCGCAAGTTTCAACGCTTTAATGAGCATTGAAACGTGTAAAAATTGTTTACAAAAATTATATGACTGAGCCTTGTGGGCCTCAGAAAAATTGCCCGTTCGGCGTGATTATGTGAGGTTTCAGGAGGAGGAGGAGGATGAATATAATACACAGATTGATGAAGCTAAAAGGTCCCCGTTTTTGATGGTGATAGAGAATGATGCTTCCATCCGCGGGTGCAGCCTACATATTGTTTAGGTATCGCTGCTGTCCGCTGGTGGAGAAGAAAAGTCTGGGGAAATCCAGGCTTTGTTCATCTTTATGAGTGTAAGCCTGTCGGCACTGTCGGTTGACAGGCGGGTACGCTTATCCGTGATGATTCCCCCAGCCGCACTAAACACCCTCTCTGACAAGACGCTAGCCGCAGGACAAGCAAGCACCTCCAGGGCATACAGCGCGAGTTCAGGCCACGTGTCCAGCTTCGACACCCAGTAGTTGTAGGGGGCAGAGGCGTCAAGGAGGACGGTCGTGCGATCGGATACGTACTCCCTCACCATCCTTTTACAGTGCTCCCGCCGACTTAGCCTTGACTGGGGAGCGGTGACACAGTCTTGCTAGGGAGCCAGAAAGCTGTCAAAGGCCTTAGAGAGTGTTCCCCTGCCTGTGCTGTACATGCTGCCTGATCTCCGCGCCTCTCCTGCTACCTGGCCCTTGAAACTGCGCCTTCTGCCACTAGCGCTGTCGGATGGGAATTTTACCATCAGCTTGTCCGCCAGGGTCCTGTGGTATAGCATCACTCTCGAACCCCTTTCCTCTTCGGGTATGAGAGTGGAAAGGTTCTCCTTATACCGTGGGTCGAGCAGTGTGTACACCCAGTAATCCGTAGTGGCCAGAATGCGTGTAACGCGAGGGTCACGAGAAAGGCATCCTAACATGAAGTCAGCCATGTGTGCCAGGGTACCTGTACGCAACACATGGCTGTCCTCACTAGGAAGATCACTTTCAGGATCCTCCTCCTCCTCCTCCTCAGGCAATACACGCTGAAAGGATGACAGACAAGCAGCACGATTACCCTCAGCAGTGGGCCAAGCTGTCTCTTCCCCCTCCTCCTCATGCTCCTCCACCTCCTCCTCCTCAACGCACTGAGATATAGACAGGAGGGTGCTCTGACTATCCAGCAACATACTGTCTTCCCCCGCCTCCGTTTCCGAGCGCAAAGCGTCTGCCTTTATGCTTTGCAGTGAACTTCTCAAGAGGCATAGCAGACGAATGGTGACGCTAATGATTGCAGCATCGCCGCTCACCATCTGGGTAGACTCCTCAAAGTTTTCAAGGACCAGGCCCACTCTTCTGTAAAGAATTGACTCTGACTCTGTCCCAGCCTCCACTAAATTCACCCAATGTGCCGTCAGGGAGATATAGTGGCCCTGCCCGCCTGTGCTTGTCCACGTGTCCGTTGTTAAGTGGACCTTGGCAGTAACCGCGTTGGTGAGGGCGCGTACAATGTTACGGGAGACGTGGTCGTGCAGGGCTGGGACGGCACATCGGGAAAAGTAGTGGCGACTGGGAACTGAGTAGCGCGGGGCCGCCGCCGCCATCATGCTTTTGAAAGCCTCCGTTTTCACAAGCCTATATGGCAGCATCTCCAGGCTGATCAATTTGGCTATGTGCACATTTAACGCTTGAGTGTGCGGGTGCGTGGCGGCGTACTTGCGCTTGCGCTCAAACACTTGCGCTAGCGACGGCTGGACGGTGCGCTGAGAGACATTGGTGGATGGGGCCGAGGACAGTGGAGTTGAGGGTGTGGGTGCAGGCCAGGAGACGGTAGTGCCTGTGTCCTGAGACGAGGGTTGGATCTCAGTGGCAGGTTGGGGCACAGGGGGAGAGGCAGTGGTGCAAACCGGAGGCGGTGAAGGCCTTTGTCCCACCTTGTGGTGTGCTTGGCCATCATATGTCTGCGCATGCTGGTAGTGGTGAGGCTGCTGGTGGTGGCTCCCCGACTGATCTTGGCGCGACAAAGGTTGCACACCACTGTTCGTCGGTCGTCTGCACTCTCAGTGAAAAACTGCCAGACCTTTGAGCACCTCGGCCTCTGCAGGGTGGCATGGCGCGAGGGGGCGCTTTGGGAAACAGTTGGTGGATTATTCGGTCTGGCCCTGCTTCTACCCCTGGCCACCGCACTGGCTCTTCCAACCTGCCCTGCTGCTGCACTTGCCTCCCCCTCTGAAGACCTGTCCTCAGTAAGCTTAGCAAACCAGGTGGGGTCAGACACCTCATCGTCCTGCTGCTTTTCCTCTGAATCCTCTGTGCGCTCCTCCCTCAGACTTACTCCAATTACTACTACCTGAGTGATAGACAACTGTGTCTCATTGTCATCGTCCTCCTCACCCACTGAAAACTCTTGAGACAGTTGCCGGAAGTCCCCAGCCTCATCCCCGGGAACTTTCCAAAGGTTGGGCATCGGTCACGACAAACTCCTCCGGTGGGAGAGGAACAATTGCTGCCCATTCTGGGCAGGGGCTCGGGAACAGTTCCTGGGAGTCTGCCTGCTCCTCAGAATGTGTCATTGTAATGGAGTGAGGAGGCTGGGAGGAAGGAGGAGCAGCAGCCAGAGGATTCAGAGTTGCAGCAGTGGATGGCGCAGAACTCTGGGTGGTCGATAGATTGCTGGATGCACTTTCTGCCATCCACGACAGGATCTGCTCACGCTGCTCATTTCTAATAAAGGTCTACCGCGTGGACCCATTAATTGTGAGATGAATGTGGGGACGCCAGAAACGTGCCTCTCTCCTAATCCCGCAGCAGTCGGCTGCGATACACCTGGATCAGGAGCTCGGCCTGTGCCCACACCCTGACTTGGGCATCCGCGTCCTCGCCCGCGTCCACGTCCTCTAGGCCTACCCCTACCCCTCAGCATGCTGTATTACCAGTAGTGCAGAAACAGAACGCTGTAATTAAATGTGCCGCTTATTGGCCTGTGGTTGGAGGCTGACTTCGCTTACAGAACACACAGCAGAGCCAGGAAAGACTTTTGCGCAAGCCCGCTGTAACACTTAGCTGGCTGCGTATTAATTAGGACTACTACCCCCAGCAGAGACGCAGTACAGTCAGGACGGTCACAGGCAGCCCAAATATATTTTTTTGTCCCAAATTTTTTTGGAAAAGCCCACTGCCTATATAGACAGTATATGTCTTTCACGTTTTTCACTGTCCCTGCCTCAGCACTACTGGCCCTATACTATGTAAAATTACTGCAGACTGCGGACGCAATGCTCTGCACGGCCGATATACAAAAAAAAAAAGGTGCAACACTGCAAAAAGCAGCCTCAACAGTACTGCACACTGTCAGATGTGGCCCTAAGAAGGACCGTTGGGGTTCTTGAAGCCTAAAATCACTCCTAACACTCTCCCTATAGCAGCTCCAGCATCAGCAGCACTTTCCCTGAGCTATGTCAGAATGCATCTGTGGCGAGCCGCGGGAGGGGCCGATTTATATACTCGGGTGACACCTGATCTCGCCAGCCACTCACTGCAGGGGGGTGGTATAGGGCTTGAATGTCGCAGAGGGAAGTTGTAATGCCTTCCCTGTCTTTCTATTGGCCAGAAAAGCGCGCTAACGTCTCAGAGATGAAAGTGAAAGTAACTCGAACATCGCGTGGTGCTCGCCTCTAGTAACGAGCATCTCGAACACGCTAATACTCGAACGAGTATCAAGCTTGGACGAGTACGTTCGCTCATCTCTATTACTAAACATTTACTGTTTAGTATCCTTGCATAAGCATATTTCTCTGCTGTTATCCATTATAATAAAAACCTATTTGTACGTATGTCCGGTGTCCACCTCTTATCCTGAACTCACAGACACAGCCACGGCAGCTATGAACTGCAAGCCCATCACACAAATTGCATACAGATTGTGGTGCATAAAAACTCTGTAATCTCCTTCCTTCCTGCATTTTCAGCTATGATCCACCTTCTCTGCAGAACAAGTGACATTCCAGCCATCATCAAGCTTCTTCACATCAGCTGATCGTTGGAGTCCCAAGTGGCAGAATCATGTAAATCTGCTATTAATATCTAGAGAGAGAGAGAGAGAGAGAAAGAGAGACCTAGGACGCACCCGGCGTCCCATATACAAAAATGGTTGAGTCTCCCATTGTAGTCAATGGGGTTCATTACTCGAGTAGAGCTCTAGAATTTTACGAAAAGCTCGACTCGAATAACGTGGACCCAAGTATTTGGGTGCTCGCTCATCTCTAGAAATGAAGTATTACATGATGTCTATTGAAATCAGTGGGCTATCTACTACTGTCTACTCTGGCTAATAGGTAGTTTTCTTGAGCATAGGACCGCTCTATTAAAAGGATATTCAAGGTTTTTACTATTGATGACCTATCCTCAGCATAGGTGATCAGTAGTTGATTGGCTGGGGTCCACCACTCAGGATCCCTGGCTATAAGCTGATCCTCCAGGCCCACTGTTAGTACCGTGGGGCCAGATGTCGTCATCGGTGGTCATGGCCAGAAGGGTAATATACAGCTTCACTCCTATTGAAATCAATTCAAGCGATGCCTCCTACTCCACTTTCGACTCCTCTTTGCAGTTAGAGCTGGAAGTGTAATAGGAGCCCCAGCTACCACTGGTTTCGATGAGAGTGAAGCTGTCTATTACACTGCTGGCCATGAGCACCGATGACAATGTCTGTCCCTGCTTTACTGACAGTGGACAGTGATCGGTGGGGATCCAGAGCAGCAGCCCTTCATCAATCAACTATTGGTGACCAATCCTAAGGGTTTCAGTAGTTGATTGACAGATTAATAGCTTTAATACTGTGTTTCCCCTAAAAATAAGACCTACCCCTAAAATAAGCCCTATCCTGATTTTCAGGGGCGCTTGAAATATAATCCCTACCCCAAAAATAAGCCTTAGCTACACTACATAAAAAAGCTCAACAGAAGCTCATTTCCTGGTAAACCTCGCCTCCAGCAAGCACTGGCTCTGATTGGGTCTCGAGCACTGCAGCTGAGCCAATCAATGCAGTGCTCAATAAATCAACGCAATGGCTGATTGCTTCTTTGAGTGCTGCACTGATTGGCTGAGCCATGGCGCTTGAGAACCAATCAGAGCATTCACTTCCTGGAGGCTGGATTTACGAGCGCCGCTACCAGGAAGCAATTTTCTGTTGGCGGCTGAGGACTGAAGCAAGAGCGCCAGAGCTCCAGAGACCAGCAGGAGTGACCCAGATGGCGCCTGCTAGGTAAGTATTGTAAGACATGCCCCCAAAATAAGACCTGTGCCTCTATTGGCGCAAAAAATAATATAAGACAGGGTCTTTTTTGGGAGAAGCATGGTAGTAAAAGCCTGGAACACCCGTTTAGCTCAGAATGCTCTTGTAGGGTATGTGATATTCCTAACATATACATTTACACCATAAATACGTGATTGTTGATGGTCCCACTTCTGGCGCCTCTATCTTTTGGGAGAACAGGTCCAGAGTGACAATGGACTCCCTATATTTGACACCATAGCCTCAACAAACATATTCATCTTCCCACCTCCTGAAGTTGAGTGGACCGTACGAAATATCTGCCCAGGTTTGCTTGGCGCTGATGCCAGCCCTGCCCTTATTACTCCCCAAGATCTGCAATGATAGAAATATACACACGAGTTTTGCCTAAACTAAACAGACAAGACATAGTATCTACAACGGCACAGAGTCTGCAGCATGTGAAGCCACAGCGTGGTAGTGATGTGTGCAGTCGGCCGCCCCTCATTATCATCCACCGTTTTCTGAACCCATTAATGAGCTGAACCACACGGCTGCCTCTGCATGCTAATGAGCAATCTCTCTGCCAGGATATTAATTAAGGGCAACATTTTTGCTGCAAGTTCACGTTCTCCTTCTCTCTCTGCCACTTGAAAGGTGCGATAAGATGTGAAGAAAATACAAATAAAAGCTGGCAGGCACCCAAAAGAATAGAAGGGAGTGAATGATACCGCGTTCAAGTGTCACGTGCGGTTCGCGGGGCAGCCACCGTGGAGGAAAAACTCAGTTTCCATGCATAACAGGCTCTGAATGGGATCTAACAGTGCAAGCTGTGGGGGAAAGTTATCCAGAAATACTCTGTGCTGCTCTGAGCCTTCTCTCCACTATGTACACTGGTCTTCATTTCCCTTCGTACCGCCATATGGAGCCTTAACTTCCCTTACATAAGCATGAGTGAACAAGGCACAAGATCAGCATGATCTTCTCCTAAAATACTCTGTGTTTTCTGGTATTTGAACCTATGATTAAAACTTCTATTGCAGAATATCAAGGAAATTCAATTCAATTAAAAGTCTTCATTTTTATAACATTTCATCCTTGCTCCCTGCATTCCTTCTCCTAAGACGTCACAGATCTCCAAGATGTGATTGTTCTCAGCAAGGGAAACCAAGTAATCTTGTAGATATGATACCTTTTAATGGCTAACAACAATACACGATATAATAGCGAGCTTTCAGATCTCTCAGGGTTCTTCCTCAGGCATAATGAAATAGATCTGAAGAGGCATGCATATATATACACAAACAAGGCACAGACATGGATGTGATTAATTTGCACTTGAAAGGATAATACAACTGGATGAGTAGAGAAATAAAAACATACTTAATTAGCCCTCTGATAAAAGTGTGAAGGTTTTATGGTCCCTGAATTAGTGTTAGGGGGTCACCAGGCCAGTAGTGTTATCTGTGCTATAGATGTCTCATACTTCCCATTCACACATGAATTTAACCCTCTGTTGAAAGTGTCAAAAGATCTCCAAGATGACTTGTGATCTCCTCAAACAGCCTGTAATGAAACGCTTTGTTGAACTTCCAGCGAACGGCGATAAATTTGCGACCATAGAGAGGAAACAGAGCTGCAAGCAGGAATAAACCTCTCAGTAGACATCCATGGGGTGACTAGGCATCGCAGCGGGTATTCCAGCACACAGAGAATAGAAAAATAATCCTAGGATTAGGTCATTTTTTGCCCTGTGTGTGCGGAATTAGCACACGCAATACGCAGACGATAGAACTTAATTGATCTCAATGGGTTCGTTCTCATTAAAGATTTTATTTTGCATCTATTTTGGTCGCACTCAAAAAAATAGAACCTGCTCTATCCTTGTGCTTATTTGGAAAACCAAAGGGCTCCATAGAAGTCTATGGGCACAATTCAGTGAAGAATAGAACACATCTGGACCTCAATGGGGGGGGGGGGGGAGCGTCGCGTGTGCATATGAACATGCCATGTGTATAGTATTATGCGCCAATGCACATAATGCAAATCATTATTGTGCGCCAATGCCAATCAGCCTCACTCACTGCGCAAACACATTGTGCTGAGGTGAGTGTGTTTGCGCATACATTTGTCTGAAGTTTCTTAGTGTGGCCGCACACGGGCGTAAACGCATATACGCTCGCTATCAAGTGACATATATATGCAGTATGCAGGGCGCCCAATCACGTGCTACAGTGCCTGTATCGGTGCTTTGTACTGTACATTTTTTTAGCGCTGCCAGGACCGCTCACATCGGTGCAGTCCCGGCAGCGCCATGTTTGAGTAGCTGACATAGTAGAAGGGCCAGCCGATGTAGTCCCAGGTGTTATCACTTAACAATGCCAAAACACGCAGGGCAGATGGGGGCCTTCGGTGCACGATTGGGCACCGAAATAGTTTATGTCGCATTTTTTTCCCCGCGTGCTTGAATTGATTGTGGATAAAAACGTGTGAAGGAACCCATTGAAATCAATGAGTTCTATGTGCTTGGCATTCGTTACGCAGATCTTGCGGCTGCAAATGCGCCCGTCCGCGGAAGCCATTAGTTAACAATCAATGATGTAAGCTGTGAAATGATCACTTTTGTATATTCTAAATGCACCATATACAACCCAACTCTGCCCTTCAGTACATAGATGGTAAAAAATAACCTAAAAAAAACAAATAAAAGCAGCAAAGCTGAACCCTTACCTGTACGATGATGTAATAGGCCTTAGGGGTCTTAGGGGCCTTTTATATGGGACCACCTGTAGAGCGAGATGCCTGACAGGTCGTTCCAGCGATAATCATTTCTGTGCTTTTACATAGGACGAGCATCATTCAGTGAATGGAGGTGGAGCGGTCTGGGGATCGTTCCAGCCCTCCCACCTCCATTCACAGAGCGGCCCCACATTCGCGTATTTTTTTACGTGCAAAATTTACGCACACTACACGCAGAGAATAGAAACCAATGGGTTCACTCACATCTCCTTTTATTCTGCGCGTAAATAAAATATATTCTGCTCTATCCTTCTGTGCATCTGTGCACCATAGTTCTCCATAGAAGTCTACGGAATATGCAGGGGGATATGTGAAGCACTGCGCAAATCTGTCAAAAAAAGAACATATCCCAAATTCGTTAGGCTAAATAGACATCTAAATTGGGGCGTGTTCGTCTGCCGCATACAAAATGAGCATGCCCAGCATGAGCAAAAGGTGCAATAAAATGCGTTGATACATGGACAAAAAATATTTGCATATACGGCGTACATATTGCACCAAGACATGCGCAAAAATGCATATGCCTGTTTGAAGCCACCCTAAACAGGCAGACATTCATAGATGAACGACTGGCTGTTTACACAGGCCAATATGTGGCTCAGTTTTCTGCATTCGTCGTTCAGTTGAAGCATTAGGCCGATTTCACACCAGCGACAAAATCTCGCGACAGCACTACAAATCGCACATATGTGAAGCCCATGCTTTCGAATGGGTTCCCTCATATCAGCGATGCTTTGTAGGCTGCTACACTGCGAGAATAGAAAATTGCGGCGTGCTCTATACAGCCGCAATTTGCGATGTTCTGTCGCCCATGTTTCCTAATTGACCCTTCTTTGTGTTGCATCACTCGAAAATGCGATGAGTTTTTTACAGTAGCAAGTCCTACTGTTTGTCCCTAAAATAAGCCCCAACCCCGTCTCAAGGAAGCGCTGGCTCTGATTGTGCAGTGGCCCAGAGTTTAGGTGTCTTTGGAGGAGTGTATGCCATGTGTGTTTGGTTGGTGTATTCGTGTCAGTCTGTGTTCTGAGTTTGTACTAACAAGCTTTGTGGTGGCAAGTCTGTCTCTTCTAACTTGGTGTCTGTGTTGTGATTGGAGGGTTAGCCAAGTTGGGAGACGGAGTTGAGAGTAGAGAGAGTTGAAAGATGTAGTCGGTGGAGGAGGACATGTCAGTGGGAGGCTGGAGCTCTGATGTTTCTGCCTGCGCAGAGCCATGGGCCTATCTCATTTGCCGTGGGATGTATCCCCTCCGGGGAATGAAGCTTGGACTTTGTATCCTGCTGTAGTAATTGGAGGAAGTACCTAGCAAGCAAAAAGAAAGGCAAAGTTGTGAGTTATCAACTGTGTCAGGGGTGTACCCCTGGGATCGTCTATTAGATAACTTAGATCTAAATGACGGGAAGGAAGAATGACTCCTGGAAAGTGTATGTGTGTGTACCAGAGTTGGAAAAGGAAGGAAATTTGCCAAAAGTGTTTTGTCAATGCAGTCTATTCTTGGAAAATCAAAGTTGATTATGTGAGTAAACATAAACCGCGTGCCTCAGGTTTGAAACTAACTTCTTAACTGTGGCCTCTTCTATTTGGAACAAGTGACCGTTTACATGAGCAGAGGCACTGGTGTCACGTGACATACTATTAAGGACTATTGCCACCGTTTGCTCTTGCCTGTTTCTGCACTACGCATGACCGAGCTGGGCCATATTCCGCCATTGTCAGGAGAGGTTGCAGAGCCACCCGTGACAACCATCTTCCCCACAACTATCCCCACAATGGCCAGCCTCCTCTCGTATACCACAATTGGTTCTAGAGCGCCGTAGCTCAACCAATCACTGCAGCACTTGATGAACCAATCACAGACTTTGAAGTGTCACATGCAACTTTGTAGCGACAGAAAAATCGCAAAATCACTGCGACAAAACGCAGCGATATCATACAGAACACAGATGTGATATTGCTGCGACTTTCTTGCGGCGATATCGCTGTCGCCCGTGTGAAAGAGGCCTTATACTGAACAATATCATACAGATTCTCGTCGAAAGAGTCCTAGTTGAGTTATACAGCACATCAATGTGAACACTGCTCAATCACTGAGAGGCCAACAGGTGTAATATACAGTAGTGGGAAAAAGTTTTAGGCAGGTGTGGAAAAATGTTGAAAGCAAGAATTGCTTTTGAAAAATAGAAGGTATCTGATTGAATCCAATTTTTTTTTTCTACAGGAGGACAACAAACGACCCAGAACATCCAGCGAATGTCATTAAGAACTATCATCAGCACAAAGACTTCAGGTCATTAGCAGACTAAAATAACTGGGTACAGAGCACCCCCTAGTGGCGGCAACCGGCAGTTGAGACTTTTACTGTATAGTGGAAAAAGGAGGAGTGTTTCATAACAAAGAAGTATATTAGGAAAATACGCCAAATAGATTGTACTTCAGGCTCCTTAGAAGAAAAGAACTGTAAGACTAGGTCTCCTTTAAGTACTTTTTAAGTAAGTTCAGCTTCTACCATCCTTTTATGTGTTCTACTTTCTGGAAAGCCTCCTAGGTGCTGAAGCCGTCCTCACCCGCCGAGCCTGTCATATCGGTGACATTCGCAGCACACGATAATGATGATAGCTGATAATAGGCTTTTCTTACTGCGCTGTCATCTGTGATTGAGCTTTCATCTTTGTAAAGGAGACACAGGTAGAGATAATCGCTTCTGTGCTGTCGATGACGCAGAGACTTATGCTATATTGTATTATTTAATGGGCGCACAGGGCTGTAATACATGCATGCTCCTGGTTGTGTGCTCACATTTGAGATAGCTGGTTGCAGACAATTAACAGAGACACAAAATAGGTAAAAAGCATACAAATCTACAGCGAGGGCTGACATCAATTGACATTGGAGGGCAAAAATTGACTGGAAAAGTAATACATGAAACTGCATCTTTGTTCGTGGACGTAGATAATTAGCAAATATTAGGAGTCATCTGCTAAATATCCCTGGTTTATACCACCTTGTCTGTTTTCTGTCTACCAGCAGGGGGCGCCGTGTTAATATATCAAAGAATTATATAATGCACATTTACACACACAGATAATCTTTCAAAAAGATTGAAAGATCAGCTATTGTTTTGCATAAAGTACTAATAGGCACTAATTGCTATTAGTACTTTATCAGCTTCATTTGCATGCAAATGAGCTTCTGGGAGCTGTTGAAGAACTCAGCAGTAGGTCTGAGCTCTGTAATTAGCTCCATTGTTCAGCCATGGGCTGCTAAGAGAAAATAATGTACTCTCCAGCTCCCCATGGAGAATTCAGCACCATGGACAGCAGACACAGTGTGCGCGCCTGCTTATCAGCTGTTCTGCCAAACAATGGTTTTCAAGCAGAATTGAAAACCGTCGTTCGGCAGAAAACTGAAAGATGGGCACATTTAGACACAACGATTATCGATCAGAAGATGGCTTTTGAGCGATAATCGTTGTGTCTAAATGGGCCTTAAGACAATGGTCTGCAAACTATGGCTCTCAGGTCTTGTGAGAATACAATACCTAGCAAGGCCTAGAAAGATAAAGCTTGTAGTTTCATACTAGCTCGAAAGCCACAATTTACAGGCTTCAAGTGGCAATTAACTCTAAAGAGGCAGTAGGCTGTAAAGCGGCAGTTGGCTGCAAAGCAGCATGTGGCTCTACAGTGGCAATTGGCTATAAGGTGGCAGTTGCCTTTAGAGTAACAATTGGCTCTTCAGGTGGTAGCCAGCTCTGAAGTAGCAGCTAACTTTTCAGGTGGCAGTTGACTCTAAAGTGGCAGTTGCTTCCATAGTAAATAGTGAGGCTAATAGGGAACATGATTTGATCTATGTGACTAGTAGGAAATATATACTCTTGTGACAACCAGAGCTGCATTCAAAAGGACATCACACTTCCTGGGAGGGAACTTTTTGCATTAGTGGAGAATATGAGAAATCTGGAGCAGAGATAACACGCTGGCCTGGTGACCCCCTAACATCAATTTAGAGGCTGTAAAACTTTCACATTCCTTATCAGTGGACTAACAAAGTGTTTACTCCTCTGCTCATCCTGTTGTGGTATTTTCTTAAGTGCAAAATAATCACATCCATGTCTGTGCCTTTTCATATGTACAGTATATATACGTATGCCTCTTCGAATCTATTTCATTCAGCCTGAGGAAGGATCCTAAGTAGGTTCAAAAGCTCAATATAGCATCATGTATTTTTATTAGCAATTAAAAGGTATAATATCTACAAGATTACTTGGTTTCTCTTTCTGAGAACAAACACACTTCCTGTTTTGTAACAACCAGTAGAATTTTAAATGCAATTTTTTAAGTGATAAAGGTGCAGTATGCTAGATATGGCGTGGATGATCACAGCAGCTATCACCAGCACTTTCCCAAACATCAGCATCTGCGGGGGTAAACTGATATTAATAAGTGGGCTGATAATTTGTCGTGACGCCAGTGCTGCATCAAAAAAAAGGAATAAATAGCCTTTAGTGAAAAGGAGGCTTTAGTGGCTCATGGTTACAAGCTCACTCGTCACTCTGGCAAGAAGAATGGCTTCTCCAGACTCCTTCCTCATGACTGCTCACCCGTACCAGACCTTCTGCACACTCCGCTTCTTGTTCCTTTTCCGCTCGCTCTTCCCGGTTTCTCCTCATCGCATCTCTCACCACTCTCTCTCTACTTCAGATACATCTGCTCCACTTGCTTTCCCTAGAATGACCCCCAGTCCCTTTCACACTTCCGGTCTTCCTGTGTGGGACCTTTTATTCTCTCTATCCTCGACCAATCACCATTTGCTTCTCTCTGTCACACCACTGTCTATCAGCCGATCCGAAAAACCTCATAAGGCAGATGAGAAATGGGGCTGCCAGCAACCAATAGCAAGGGTCTATTGGACCCTGTTGCTGTTTAGATTTCCCTTCACTTAATGGATACTACATTTAACCATAAATGAATGCCTGAACCACCTCACCACAGCAACAACTTTGAGTAGGATCCTGCTGAGTCACTACAAAGGTATAAGAGTGAAATATCAGAACTAGATTAGAGAAAGTATTTGCAAAGTATTTGGCTGAGTGACTTCTCAGTAGCTGCTTGTCGAAGAGGGTGTAGGGACCAGGGAAATGTAATAGCCAATGGCAATAGCCCTCTGCTTGGACGTGGTTCCTATAGAACCTCATTTTTGTGTTTTGCCTAGAGGCTATAATGCTCTAGGCAGAAATCAAATAGCATGGAGCGCTAACCCAAAAGGTCCTCCCTGTCACATGGTAGGTGGGGTGCCATGGTACAGATTTTGAATTTTGTTCAGGAGCTTCTGCATGCCTAGTATGCTACTTGAGGTAAAAAAGAGAGGGGAAGGGCTCCTGCTAAAGGGTGGCTTCACACAAGTGTGTTTTTGTGGGTGCATACGCGTGCGCATAAAAACACCCTTCCATTAGAAACAATGCATTCCCTATGGTGTGTTCACATGTTTGTGTTTTGCAGGTGCATGCCTGTCAAGATAGGACATGTGTTCACAATAGGGAATGCACACATTGCCTTCAATAGAGCTGCAGCTGCTGCCAGCGGCTCCATTGAAGACAATGGTCTGCCAGGCACCCCTGAATTGTTTTTCAGGGAAGAGCTTTACATATAAGCCCTTTCCTGAAAAACAAGAATTTTAGTGTAAAAAAAATAAAAAAAATACTTAGCTGTCCGCCACTGCCGTATCCCTGCAGGTATGAAGAACACATCTGTCACTGCTGCAAATGTTTCCTTCATGACCGCGAGGAAAAAGAATTCCCTGCTGCACCTGCCACATCTGTGACAGATGCAGCAAAGGAATTCTTCATCCGTGCGGGGAATAAAGAATTCCCTACCACAGCTGTCACATATGACAGCTGCAGTAGGCCATCCAGCTGCCAGCATCCTGTAAATGTTTTTCAGGGAAGGGCTTTAAATATAAGCCCTTCCCTGAAAAACATGAAAAAAAGGTGCTAAAAAAACATACTCACCTCTTCAGCTGCCGGGGCTCAGCCGTGTACAGCCGGCTCTTCTCCTGCACTGCTCCGAGGAGTATTCAGCAGCTGGGGATTTAAAATTCCCGCCTGCTGAATGGGCTGCCTCTGATTGGCTGAGCACTTTGACCAATAAGAGGCATCTCTCAGCTATTGAATGACAGCTGAGAGCTGCCTCTGATTGGTCCCTGCGCTCCGCCAATTAGAGGCAGAACTCATCCATTCATGACCTTTTTTCATGTTTTTCAGGGAAGGGCATATATTTAAAGCTAGAGATGAGCGAACGTACTCGTCCGAGCTTGATGCTCGTTCGAGTATTAGCGTGTTCGAGATGCTCGTTACTAGAGGCGAGCACCACGCGATGTTCGAGTTACTTTCACTTTCATTTCTGAGACGTTAGCGCGCTTTTCTGGCCAATAGAAAGACAGGGAAGGCATTACAACTTCCCCCTGCGACGTTCAAGCCCTATACCACCCCCCTGCAGTGAGTGGCTGACGAGATCAGGTGTCACCCGAGTATATAAATCGGCCCCTCCCGCGGCTCGCCACAGATGCATTCTGACATAGCTCAGGGAAAGTGCTGCTGATGCTGGAGCTGCTATAGGGAGAGTGTTAGGAGTGATTTTAGGCTTCAAGAACCCCAACGGTCCTTCTTAGGGCCACATCTGACCATGTGCAGTACTGTTGAGGCTGCTTCTTACAGTGTTGCACATTTTTTTTTTTTTTTGTATATCGGCCATGCAGAGCATTGCGTCCTTAGTCTGCAGTAATTTTACATAGTATAGGGCCAGTAGTGCTGAGGCAGGGACAGTGAAAAACGTGAAAGACATATACTGTCTATATAGGCAGTGGGCTTTTCCAAAAAAATTTGGGAAAAAAAATCTATTTGGGCTGCCTGTGACCGTCCTCAGTGTACTGGGTCTCTGCTGGAGGTAGTTGACCTAATTAATACGCAGCCAGCTAAGTGTTACAGCGGGCTTGCGCAAAATTCTTTCCTGGCTCTGCTGCGTTGCCCGTTACATCATTGCTGTCATCCTGTCCAGAGGGAAACAGTCTGCACTGCAGTAATTTTACATAGTATAGGGCCAGTAGTGCTGAGGCAGGGACAGTGAAAAATGTGAAAGAAATATACTGTCTATATAGGCAGTGGGCTTTTCCAAAAAAATTTGGGGAAAAAAAAAATATTTGGGCTGCCTGTGACCGTCCTGACTGTACTGCGTCTCTGCTGGGGGTAGTAGTCCTAATTAATATGCAGCCAGCTAAGTGTTACAACGGGCTTGCGCAAAATTCTTTCCTGGCTCTGCGTTGCCCGTTACATCATTGCTGTCATCCTGTCCAGAGGGAAACAGTCTGCACTGCAGTAATTTTACATAGTATAGGGCCAGTAGTGCTCAGGCAGGGACAGTGAAAAACGTGAAAGACATATACTGTCTATATAGGCAGTGGGCTTTTCCAAAAAAATTTGGGAAAAAAAAAATATTTGGGCTGCCTGTGACCGTCCTGACTGTATTGCGTCTCTGCTGGGGGTAGTAGTCCTAATTAATACGCAGCCAGCTAAGTGTTACAGCAGGCTTGCGCAAAATTCTTTCCAGGCTCTGCTGTGCGTTCCGTAAGCCAAGTCAGCCTCCAACCACAGGCCAATAAGCGGCACATTTAATTACAGCGTTCTGTTTCTGCACTACTGGTAATACAGCATGCTGAGGGGTAGGGGTAGGCCTAGAGGACGTGGACGCGGGCGAGGACGCGGAGGCCCAAGTCAGAGTGTGGGCACAGGCCGAGCTCCTGATCCAGGTGTATCGCAGCCGACTGCTGCGGGATTAGGAGAAAGGCACGTTTCTGGCGTCCCCACATTCATCTCACAATTAATGGGTCCACGCGGTAGACCTTTATTAGAAAATGAGCAGCGTGAGCAGGTCCTGTCGTGGATGGCAGAAAGTGCATCCAGCAATCTATCGACCACCCGGAGTTCTGCGCCGTCCACTGCTGCAACTCTGAATCCTCTGGCTGCTGCTCCTCCTTCCTCCCAGCCTCCTCACTCCATTACAATGACACATTCTGAGGAGCATGTGCAGCAAAGACTAGGCAGCATCAGATGGATCTTCAAAACAATTTTCCAATCTTTATTCCTCCAACAAAACCGAAACGTCGCAGGTTTTACCTTTGTTGGAGGAATAAAGATTGGAAAATTGTTTTGAAGATCCATCTGATGCTGCCTAGTCTTTGCTGCACATTTTCACTGATTAGTTGGTCGTGATCCTGACTAAGCTGGGCTGCTGCATCCACCTGCTCCTCACTTGCACTGTTTGCGGTGGAATGACCGGGACTGGTCTGGAGTGAATCCACGTGAGTGCTGCTGTTGCCTTTATTATACATTCTGAGGAGCAGGCAGACTCCCAGGAACTGTTCCCGGGCCCCTGCCCAGAATGGGCAGCAATGGTTCCTCTCCCACCGGAGGAGTTTGTCGTGACCGATGCCCAACCTTTGGAAAGTTCCCAGGTTCCGGGGATGAGGCTGGGGACTTCCGGCAACTGTCTCAAGAGTTTTCAGTGGGTGAGGAGGATGATGACGATGAGACACAGTTGTCTATCACTCAGGTAGTAGTAATTGGAGTAAGTCCGAGGGAGGAGCGCACAGAGGATTCGGAGGAAGAGCAGCAGGACGATGAGGTGACTGACCCCACCTGGTTTGCTACGCCTACTCAGGACAGGTCTTCAGAGGGGGAGGCAAGTGCAGCAGCAGGGCAGGTTGGAAGAGCCAGTGCGGTGGCCAGGGGTAGAGGCAGGGCCAGACCGAATAATCCTCCAACTGTTTCCCAAAGCGCCCCCTCGCGCCATGTCACCCTGAAAAGGCCGAGGTGCTCAAAGGTCTGGCAGTTTTTCACTGAGAGTGCAGACAACCGACGAACAGTGGTGTGCAACCTTTGTCGGCCAAGATCAGTCGGGGAGCCACCACCTCCAGCCTCACCACCACCAGCATGCGCAGACATATGATGGCCAAGCACCCCACAAGGTGGGACGAAGGCCGTTCACCGCCTCCGGTTTGCACCACTGCCTCTCCCCCTGTGCCCCAACCTGCCCCTGAGATCCAACCCCCCTCTCAAGACACAGGCACTACCGTCTCCTGGCCTGCACCCACACCCTCACCTCCGCTGTCCTCGGCCCCATCCATCAATGTCTCTCAGCGCAGCGTCCAGCCATCGCTAGCGCAAGTGTTTGAGCGCAAGTACGCCGCCACGCACCCGCACGCTCAAGCGTTAAACGTGCACATAGCCAAATTGATCAGCCTGGAGATGCTGCCGTATAGGCTTGTGGAAACGGAGGCTTTCAAAAGCATGATGGCGGCGGCGGCCCCGCGCTACTCGGTTCCCAGTCGCCACTACTTTTCCCGATGTGCCGTCCCAGCCCTGCACGACCACGTCTCCCGCAACATTGTATGCGCCCTCACCAACGCGCTTACTGCCAAGGTCCACTTAACAACGGACACGTGGACAAGCACAGGCGGGCAGGGCCACTATATCTCCCTGACGGCACATTGGGTGAATTTAGTGGAGGCTGGGACAGAGTCAGAGCCTGGGACCGCTCACGTCCTACCCACCCCCAGAATTGCGGGCCCCAGCTCGGTGGTGGTATCTGCGGCGGTGTATGCTTCCTCCACTAAACCACCCTCCTCCTCCTACGCAACCTCTGTCTCGCAATCAAGATGTGTCAGCAGCAGCACATCGCCAGCAGTCGGTGTCGCGCGGCGTGGCAGCACAGCATTGGGCAAGCGTCAGCAGGCAGTGCTGAAACTACTCAGCTTAGGAGAGAAGAGGCACACGGCCCACGAACTGCTGCAGGGTCTGACAGAGCAGACCGACCGCTGGCTTGCGCCGCTGAGCCTCCAACCGGGCATGGTCGTGTGTGACAACGGCCGTAACCTGGTGGCGGCTCTGCAGATCGGCAGCCTCACGCATGTGCCATGCCTGGCCCACGTCTTTAATTTGGTGGTTCAGCGCTTTCTGAAAAGCTACCCACGCTTGTCAGACCTGCTCGGAAAGGTGCGCCGGCTCAGCGCACATTTCCGCAAGTCCCACACGGACGCTGCCACCCTGCACACCCTGCAACATCGGTTTAATCTGCCAGTGCACCGACTGCTGTGCGACGTGCCCACACGGTGGAACTCTACGCTCCACATGTTGGCCAGGTTCTATGAGCAGCGTAGAGCTATAGTGGAATACTAACTCCAACATGGGCGGCGCAGTGGGAGTCAGCCTCCTCAATTCTTTACAGAAGAGTGGGCCTGGTTGGCAGACATCTGCCAGGTCCTTGGAAACTTTGAGGAGTCTACCCAGATGGTGAGCGGCAATGTTGCAATCATTAGCGTCACCATTCCTCTGCTATGCCTCTTGAGAAGTTCCCTGCAAAGCATAAAGGCAGACGCTTTGCGCTTGGAAACGGAGGCGGGGGAAGACAGTATGTCGCTGGATAGTCAGAGCACCTTACGGTCTATATCTCAGCGCATTGAGGAGGAGGAGGAGGAGGAGGAGGAGGAGCGTGAGGAGGAGGGGGAAGAGACAGCTTGGCCCACTGCTCACTGCTGAGGGTACCCATGCTGCTTGCCTGTCATCCTTTCAGCGTGTATGGCCTGAGGAGGAGGAGGATCCTGAAAGTGATCTTCCTAGTGAGGACAGCCATGTGTTGCGTACAGGTACCCTGGCACACATGGCTGACTTCATGTTAGGATGCCTTTCTCGTGACCCTCGCGTTACACGCATTCTGGCCACTACGGATTACTGGGTGTACACACTGCTTGACCCACGGTATAAGGAGAAACTTTCCACTCTCATTCCCGAAGAGGAAAGGGGTTCGAGAGTGATGCTATACCACAGGACCCTGGCAGACAAGCTGATGGTAAAATTCCCATCCGACAGCGCTAGTGGCAGAAGGCGCAGTTCCGAGGGCCAGGTAGCAGGGGAGGCGCGGAGATCAGGCAGCATGTACAGCACAGGCAGGGGAACACTCTCTAAGGCCTTTGACAGCTTTCTGGCTCCCCAGCAAGACTGTGTCACCGCTCCCCAGTCAAGGCTGAGTCGGAGGGAGCACTGTAAAAGGATGGTCAGGGAGTACGTAGCCGATCGCACGACCATCCTCCGTGACACCTCTGCCCCCTACAACTACTGGGAGTCGAAGCTGGACACGTGGCCTGAACTCGCTCTGTATGCCCTGGAGGTGCTTGCTTGTCCTGCGGCTAGCGTCTTGTCAGAGAGGGTGTTTAGTGCGGCTGGGGGAATCATCACGGATAAGCGTACCCGCCTGTCAACCGACAGTGCCGACAGGCTTACCCTCATAAAGATGAACAAAGCCTGGATTTCCCCAGACTTCTCTTCTCCACCAGCGGACAGCAGCGGTACCTAAACAATACGTAGGCTGCACCCGCGGATGGAAGCATCGTTCTCTATCACCATCAAAAACGGGGACCTTTTAGCTTCATCAATCTGTGTATTATATTCATCCTCCTCCTCCTGCTCCTCCTCCTGAAACCTCACGTAATCACGCCGAACGGGCAATTTTTCTTAGGCCCACAAGGCTCACTCATATAACTTTTGTAAACAATGTTTATACGTTTCAATTCTCAATTGAATAAAGCATTGAAACTTGCACCTGAACCAATTTTTATTTTAACTGGGCTGCCTACAGGCCTAGTTACAAATTAAGCCACATTAACCAAAGCAATTAATGGGTTTCACGTGCCCTCTTGGTTGGGCATGGGCAATTTTTCTGAAGTACATTTGTACTGTTGGTACACCAATCTTTTGGGGCCCTCGCCTACATTGTAATCCTAGTAATTTTTAGCCCACCTGCATTAAAGCTGACGTTACCTCAGCTGTGCTGGGCACTGCAATGGGATATATTTATGTACCGCCGGTGGGTTCCAGGGAGCCACCCATGCTGTGGGTCCACAGGGAGTTGTAACTGCATGTGTCTACTTCTAAATAACCCCAGTCTGACTGGGGCATGCAGTGTGGGCCGAAGCCCACCTGCATTTAACATGACATTACCTCAGCTGTGATGGGCAATGCAATGGGATATATTTATGTACCGCCGGTGGCTTCCTGGGACCCACCCATGCTGTGGGTCCACAGGGAATTGTAACTGCATATGTCTACTTCTAAATAACCCCAGTCTGACTGGGGCATGCAGTGTGGGCCGAAGCCCACCTGCATTTAACATGACATTACCTCAGCTGTGATGGGCAATGCAATGGGATATATTTATGTACCACCGGTGGGTTCCAGGGAGCCACCCATGCTGTGGGTGCATGCAGAATTCCCATTGCGGAGTTGTACCTGCCCGTGACTATTTATAAAAAAACCGCGGTCTGACTGGGGCATGCAGACACCTTGACAGAATGAATAGTGTGTGGCACATAGGTTCCCCATTGCTATGCCCACGTGTGCAGCTCCAGATAGAGGTGGCACAGGATTGGATTTCTCATTGCTTCTGTACAGCATTGTGGGCTATCGCCCCGCTCCTTTTAAAGAGGGTCGCTGCCTAGCCATGCCAACCCTCTGCAGTGTGTGCCTGCGGTTCCTCCTCATGGCAGACGCACTTAAAAATAGACATGAGGGTGGTGTGGCATGAGGGCAGCTGAAGGCTGCGCAGGGACAATTTGGTGTGCGCTGTGGACACTGGGTCGTGCAGGGGGGGGGGGGTTGGGCAGCATGTAACCCAGGAGAAGTGACAGCGGAGTGTCATGCAGGCAGTGATTGTGCTTTGTTGGAGGTAGTGTGGTGCTTAGCTAAGGTATGCATTGCTAATGATGGCTTTTCAGAAGTAAAAATTGTTGGGAGGGGGGGGCCCACTCTTACTAGTGGGACCTGGGAACTTGAGATGCAGCCCAACATGTAGCCCCTCGCCTGCCCTATCCGTTTCTGTGTCGTTCCCATCACTTTCTTGAATTGCCCAGATTTTCACAAATGGAAACCTTAGCGAGCATCGGCGATATAGAAAAATGCTCAGGTCGCCCATTGACTTCAATGGGGTTCGTTACTCGAAACGAACCCTCGAGCATCGCGAAAATTTCGTCCCAAGTAACGAGCACCCGAGCATTTTGGTGCTCGCTCATCTCTATTTAAAGCCCTTCCCTGAAAAACAATTACAGGATGCTGGCAGCTGGATCCCCTACCGCAGCTGCAATCTGTGACAGCTTTATTCCCTGCAGGGATGAAGAATTCCTTTGCTGCATCTGTCACAGATGTGGCAGGTGCAGCAGGGAATTCTTTTTCCTTGCAGGGATGAAGGAAACATCTGCCGAATGCGGCATATGGGTTCTTCATCCCCGCAGGGACACGGCAGCGGCGGAGAGGTAAGTATTTTACACTCAAATTTTTGTTTTTCAGGGAAGGGCTTATATGTAAAGCTTTTTCCTGAAAAACAATTCAGGGGTGTCGGCAGACCATTGCCTTCAATGGAGCCGCCGGCAGCGGCCACAGCTCTATTGAAGGCAATGCACGAACCGGCATTTCACGCGTGTTTTTGCACATACATGGGTGCGCACTTATGTACGCACCTATGTACTCACAAAAACACACTCGTGTGAAGCCACCCTAAGTTAGTTGCCTTACAGCCAGAAACATGCCTTAATATTAAAAGTGTTTTCTGGGGCTTAAAGGGGTTGTGTCGAATTATAAAGTTATTCCTTATCCCCATCCCAGTTCAAGTCCTTCAGCAATCTCTGGAGCTGTCATTGAAGTGAATAGAGCAGCAGTGTGCCTGCATGATCTCTGCTCCATTGACTCGGAGACCAACCGAATGCCCAATCTCAGTTATGTGGGAGTTCCAGCTGTCAGACCCCCACTAATCATAAAATTATCCCCTATCTTGTGGATAGGTGATAACTTTAAAACTTGGCAGAACACCTTTAAACAGTGATTGGTGTGGTCCAAACTCTTGGACTCCAAGGTGGTCAGTGGTCATGATGGACCTATAGATTTTGCTGATCAAGGGCTGCAAATAAAGGAGACACTATAGTTCTGCAAGCACCCCCCCCCCCTCATTGTTTACACAGTGCCAGTGGCTCACCTATATAGAGTGAATGGGATGAGCTGCAGTACTATACATAGCCTTCCCTATGGATGAGCCACTGTGCCTGTGTAAACAATGAAATGTGTGCCTATGTGCACTATGGCCTCTTCACTTTGCTGAATGTCAGGCGTCCTAGAGGTTGGACATCCATCAATCGAACAATAATGGTCTATCCTGAAGATAAGCATACATGTAATACTGAAAAGAAGAAATTGTTCGAATTTTTTTTTTGTATCTTCTACATGCAGTGTTCCTTTAACACCATTTGAATAAGTAATTTGCAACTTCAAGAAAACAAAATTCTGGGACAAGTCAACAAAACCATTTCATTTTAAGTTATTAGAGAATAACGAAGTCCATATTTCTACCATTGTCTCTGCTTTGATGGAAATTGACATTTACCTTATCCACTTCTGTGCATGGGGACATCTTCTCTGACTGCATTGAACTTTCCACTGCAAGAGAAAAACTAATTGGAAAAGAAAAAGTTAAATTAGCCATTAGCACCCAGGACTGATGATCATGTTTACCTTAAGATGCTCTTTATCAATACTCAATCTCTTGAAAAAAAGAGTTGATGCTTGCAGTAAAGCCTGCTGTCTACACAAGCGGAACTCAATGTTAGGTTGCTGTCACGCTGTGCTTCTGATACCTGTAGCTCTATGGCTTTCCAGCACACTGCTGCTGACGTGGTTGATTTGGGTGGCTAATGGTGTGCATTGCTCCAGCCAGCCAATCACCACCGGTCTGCTGCATATAAATACCAGCCATCTTACTAGAGAGTGCTGGTCATTTATTTTTTTTTTGCTATTTTCCTAATTTCTTTTCAGAACCCTGGTTTTTGTAATCATGCATGTTCTGCTGTGGTGTTGCTTGCTTGCATGAGGTTCTGGGTGGGATTCCCTGTTTGTTGGTATAAACAGCGCAGTGTTTGTTGTCTTTGTAGGTGACCAGACACTTGGTATGATCAGTTCCCTGTTCAAGGAGGATGTCCCTTGTCTGTGCATGTGAACTGTGTCCTAGTCGGAATATACCAGCTGTGTCTCCATGGCAACCAGACGCCCCGCAGCCGCCGACCGGACCCCTGGAGTGAACACGGCTGACCAGTCACCCACCGCCAGGCAGAAGGTAACCGGCGCAACCCCCCCCCCCCCCATCACAGCGGCAGCCCCCCCCCCCCGGCCCAGCGACAGCCCCCCCCGGCCCAGCGCTAGTTCCCCCGGCCCAGCGCTAGTTCCCCCGGCGCAGCGACAGCCCCCCCGCCCAGCGCTAGTTCCCCCGTCGCAGTGACAGCCCCCCCCAATCGCAGCGACAGCCCCCCCCCCGGCGCAGCTGGACGGCGGGACAGCTGGGCGGCTTCTCCGGATAGCTCGGCAGCTCTGCACCTTCCTCTAACAGAGGAAGGTACAGAATGGCCGCTCCAGCGCGCTCCCGAGCAGTGACAGCTCGTCTGCGCATGCGCAGAAGAGCTGTAGCGGGGAGCACACTGAAGCGGCTCGTGCTGAAAGGAGAAGACCGGACTGCGCAGGCGCGTCTAAAAAAGCAAGCTGCCAGCGAATTTAGACGGAACCATGGAGGCGAGGACGCTAGCAACGGAGCAGGTAAGTGAATAACTTCTGTATGGCTCATATTTAATGCACGATGTATATTACAAAGTGCATTAATATGGCCATACGGAAGTGTATAACCCCACTTGGTTTCGCGAGACCACCCCTTTAAGTATATTGGCTAAAACATGAACCAATGCCTCGTACGTACTTAAGCTATTCCATCTGCTTACGCGTGTTGGTATTTTTGGTAAGTGTTTTGGTGGTTTTCATTCATTGTTGGATGTCTGCTTGCAAGTCCTATTTGCAGTTCAGTTGATTGGTGTGGTTGGAGTGGTGTCCAAGTCCTCCTTGAGTTAGCTGTGCATTTTTCAGTTAAGTTGTGGTTTATTTCCATCACTCTTGGTTATTCATACTGTGGTTCAGTCTTCTCCCTTTCCCATTAGGGTCAGGTAGCAGGCCGCGAGGCATTCAGCAGTTTCACACTTATCAGAGCGATCAATCTGCTTTTAGGTAGGGACTAGGGATGAGCGAGTATACTCGCTAAGGCACTACTCGCTCGAAAGATTCGGGGGCCGCCGCGGGGCGGGGAGTTGCGGGGGAGAGCGGGGAGGAACGGAGGGGAGATCTCTCTCTCCCTCTCTCCCGCCCGCTCTCCCCTGCTCCCCGCCGCAACTCACCTGTCAGCTGCGGCGGCCCCCAAATCTTTAGGGACGAGCAGGGAGATACTCGGCTAAGGCACATTACTCGAGCGAGTAGTGCCTTAGCGAGTATACTCACTCATCCCTAGTAGGGACCTTTTCCAGTTAGGAGCAGGGACTGTTTTCCCTCTTATTTTGTGTTTTCCTTTGTTGAATAGAGGTTTTACTGCGACATTGTGTTTCCCATTTGTCCGGTGTTGACACAGTCTTCGTTTGTCCTGGGCAAGATATGCATTGCACCCAGGTCAAACATGACATCCATTCTATAATCATAATTTAAACATGAGATCAAAACCTGTAGTAATATCCTGCACCTTAGCAAAAAATTGCCTGCAGTATGACAACCCAATTTACTGAAGAATTGTAATGCTGCTTATAGACTCAAGAGTTTAGTTGGTTCTTGACCAAATATCCTCAACAACATAAGCCGACTATCAGCCACAAAAAAAAATCGCTCAAAGAGTGATTTTAAGTGATAGTTGTCCCATGTAAACACAGAACCCGACATGGTACTGAGCATGGAACTGCTTATTAGTCACTATTTGTTTATTTTCAGCTCAGCGAAATGAAGCAACTAGTGGGTGACTTCTCGCTTAGCACGAACAGGCAGTTGTTCATCTTTGAATGACTGCCTGTTCAAAATGAATAGAGATGGGCGGCCATAAGAGATCTCCAGCGCACTCCATCTTCATTCACTAAATGACTTTCATTCCTGTGTGAAAGCAAAGAGCAATAGTCATTTTGATGAGTGTCAGGCGATTCTGATCCCGACAGAGTACTCTAAGAGGATCAGAGACTAAATGTTTGGACTGAGATTATCACATGGTATCACACTCCAAGGAGTTGTAGTAATGCAGACTAGGCAATGCTTAATTTGAGCAGCAGTTTACTCCGGTGGGAGCAATGAGCATACAGTTACAGTCTCTCATAGAGGTCACACACTTAAAGGGGTATTCCCATCTCAGCATGTTATGTCCAATCCATAGGATAGGGGATAACTTGCTGATCAGCGGTGGTCCACCCACTAAGATCCCCACCAATCCTAAGATATTGCCTCTGGCCCATCCCTAAATTCTGACAGCAGTGGCTATGCGTACGTGCCACCGCTCCATTCACTTCAATAGAAATTGACAGAGATAGCTAAGTGTAAGTGAGAAATGTGGATAAAACATGCTAGGAAATGAAAAAGTAGTGAAACTGGAGTTTGCTATGATTTTTGGTGAACTGGATCGCAGCACGACACCTACTGAAAACATGGGAGGTTGCTTTGACTACTAAGAGAAGAGGGGAGCTGTGGTTACTGTAAAATGGCTGTGGAAGCCATAATTGTTCGGGATGTGTGGGGTTGCTGTGACTATTTGGGCACTGCTATGACTACTGGGGAAGTAGGCACCTTGTCAGCCAGTAGAGCAAAATGTTCAGAGCAAGAGAAAACTGGTAACCTTGCAGATATGATACTTTTTAATGGCTAACAAATGAAAGTTACTATAGTAAAAGGCAACTTCAAATCTCAACGCTATAGAAGAATTTGGGAGTACAAGTTTATAACCATTTTTAACACTCTCAAGACCAGAATCAACATTGGAAGCGGATTCATGCATCACTGGAGATTATGAGAAATCTATAGCACAGATAACACACAGGCCTGGTGACCCCCTAACACTAATTTAGAGAATATAAAAGTTTCACATCCTTTTCAGTGGACTAATTAAGTATTTACTCCTCAGCTTATCCTTTTCTAGTATTCTTTTAAGTGCAAATTAATCACACCATGTCTGTGCATTTTCATATGTATTTGTATATACATATGTATGCTTCTTTGGATCTATTCTATTAAACCTGAAGAAGAACCCTGTGAGGTTCGAAAGCTTGCTACAACATCATGCATTTTTGTGAGCAATTAAACGGTATCATATCTACAAGATTACTTGGTTTCTCTTGCTGAGAAGAATAATATTGTTATATTCGTGTGGGCAACTAAGCACCAGGCCCACAAGAACGTGACCCAAAAAACATGGGTTAGGGGAAACTGACCCTGTGCTGCAGGAAAGATGACTTGGCCCTACCTACAAGCAGAGCAATTGCCTCTATAATGGCGGCCCAACGCTGGAATCCCAGCCCTGCTCTCCCTGAAAGGGTGATATTCGCAACCAGGCACAACTGACACATGAAATGCACGAATTCACTTACCACACAACCTCACACACTACAGCAGATGGTATGGCTATAAAAGTATGAGGTATTGGTTCATACATCAGCCAATAAGCTTAAGCTGCAACGCTGTGACATGGCTCCTCATGTCTTGCAATCCCTACTCTAACAAGACACAATAATAATAATAATCTTTATTTGTATAGCGCCAACATATTCCGCAGCGCTTACATAGACAGGCGGAATACAGAAAGACAATACAAACATTACAGAACCACGGTTACATAGTAATCAGTTGATGGGAACAATAGGGGTGAGGGTCCTGCTCCAACGAGCTTACATTCTACAAGTAATGGGGTGAAACAGAAGGTAAAGGGGCTGGAGATGTGCACGGTATGGCGAGGTGGCGTGTGAGGGATGTTATACACATAGACAATGGTCAGACATTTAGCCGTGTGACGGCAGAAATGGAATGACTGCAGGGGCAGTTGATGGTGGTTGGCAAGGATTGCAGTCAGTAGGTCAGAAAGCATGATATCAGGCAGAGTACAGAGGGGTTTGTTTAGGGAATGCGGTATGCCTCCCTGAAGAGGTGCGTTTTTAGAGCACGTCTGAAGTTCTGTGAGTTCTGGATTACCTGGGTATCCTTTGGTAGTGCGTTCCAGAGGACTGTTGCCACTCTGGAGAAGTCTTAGAGGCGGGAATGAGAAGTTCGAATTAGAGGGGCGCTCAGTCTGGTTACGTTAGCAGAGCAGAGAGACCGGGCTGGGTGATGGATTGAGATGAGAGAGGCAGTATAGGGTGGCGCTGCACTGTGGAGGGCTTTGTGGATGAAGGTAGCGAGTTTAAATTGAATTCTGTATTTAACAGGCAGCCAGTGCAGTGACTGGCACAGGGCAGAGGCGTCCGAGTAGCAGCTGGAAAGGAAGATGAGCCTGGCTGCCACATTCTGGATGGATTGGAGAGGGTAGAGTCTGGTGCCGGGGAGGCCGATCAGCAACGAATTGCAATAATCAAGCTGAGAGTGGATGAGGGCAACAATAAGTGTTTCTAGCATGTCTACAGTGAGAAAAGAGTGGATTCTTGAGATATTCTTGAGATGCAGCTGACATTCGGGCAAGAGATTGGATGTAGGGGGTAAAAGAGAGATCAGAATCGAATATGTCCCCAAGGCAGTGAGCATGTTGTCTGGGAGTTATGGTGGCGCCACACACTGAGATGGAGATGTCAGGATGAGGTCGGTTAGTAGAGGGTGGAAATACCAGTAAGTCAGTTTTAGAGAGGTTTAGTTTTAGGTAGAGAGAGGACATAGTGTTAAGGACAGCAGACAGACAGTCGGTGATGTTTTGGAGGAAAGGTGCAGAGATGTCACGGAAAGAGGTGTATAGCTGGGTGTCATCAGCGTAGAGGTCATGGATGCCAAAACTCCTAATGGCCTGTCCAATAGGGGCTGTGTAGATGGAGAAAAGGAGGGGGCCAAGGACCGAGCCCTGGGGAACCCCAAGAGCAAGGGGAAGTGGAGGAGAGGTAGATCCAGCAAAGGAGACGCTGAGTGAGCTGTCAGATAAGTAGGAGGAAAACCAGGAGAAGGCAGTGTCCTTTAGGCCGATGAAGTGAAGCATACTGAGGAGGAGTTTGTGGCAACAGTGTCAAATGCTGCGGAGAGGTCGAGGAGGATCAGTAGGGAGTAGTCGCCCCTCGATTTGGCTGGCAGGAGGTCATTTGATACCCTTGTAAGGGCAGTTTCTGTTGAGTGTTGGGTTCGGAAGCCAGACTGTAGGGGGTCTAGGAGAGAGTTCTCTGATAGATACCTTACAAGGCGGGAGTAAACTAAGCGTTCTAGTAGTTTGAGGATGAAGGGAAGATTAGATATGGGTCGGTAGTTGGCAGCATCAGTCGCGTCAAGAGTCGGCTTCTTCAGCACTTGGGATATGATTGCGTGTTGGAATACAAGCAGCACAGGGCACCAATCACCCAGCAAGCTGCAAGCTGACCAGACACTACTCACACAGCAAGCTGAAAGCTGACCAGACACTACTCACACAGCAGACAAGACTGAGGAAATTCAGCTTCCTCATTGCAGAGGGGCTGGGGTATACATCAAACACACAGACCTAGGGGATTGGCTGACCTGAACAACCACACCCAGGCAGCTCAATTAACCCCTACCTGTGCGGATGTGCTCCTGGAACCCTGTAGAACAACAAACTCCAGCAGCACAACCTAGCAAGCATCTTACTGGGGAAGTGGGATTATGCCTTCATTACTAGCCAAGTGTGAAGGCTCATGTGAATATTGGAGAAGTTTTGGGGACTGCTGTGACTACCAAGGGGAGTTGTGTTAACTAGGTAGAGGCATGGCTGATTATCTGTAGGGGAAGCAGGGACACCCTTTTTTCCAACTGTATCCATGTCCTGAGGTCACATATACAATTGAAAAACATTGAAGAGCATTAAAAATAATAAAAGAAGTCCTACCTACCTTTTGCGTGTCCCTGCGGCTTCTGCTCACTTCAGGGTTCAGCAGTTATGTGCCTCTCTAAGCATATGACTGCTGCCATCAGTTAACAATCTCAGGACATATCAAGGCCAGTGATTTGCTACAGCGGTCATACATTTGGACTGGCATGTGGCCACTGGACCAGGAAGGGAATAGAGACCACGGGGACGCCACATTGAGGACTGCAGCCTGTTGGATTACATGAGAATTAGTGTTTTTAATTTTTTTTCCCACAAAAGACTTTGGGAATGAATAGAATGGGGGGGGGGGGGGGGCGATGGAGCAGGGAGGTGTTTTAATACCTGTCTATTTAAACGGCCCTGGGTAGGTGGACAGCCTGCTGTGACTACTGAGGAAGTAGTGCTCACTGCTGTGACTACTGGGGAAGTTAGGGACCTGCTAAGGTAAGATTTTCCCAGACCTGCTCTTCTATAAAGTCTAGGCTCGGTTATCATTATTTTTCTTCAAGAAGGTGATAACTAAAAGTTTGTCCCCAATTTCACTTCCAAAATGAAAGAAAACTCATAAAAATGAATTTACTGAATAACAGAAGACTCCGGGATTTATTACTGCTCAGCTGCTTCTTGCTTTATTTTTCTTCACATTGTAAAATAAAGGAACGGCATTCAAATAACATTTCATTGCATATTTTTTCTCCTTTTTTAATTTAATTTTTTACTTACGGCCACGGAAAGCTATTTATGAGGATTCGCCGCGCGCAGGGTACATTGTACAGAATCCAGGCATTCGTTTTAATCCAAGGCTCAATTTATTAGGGTAGAAAGTGATTCATTTAGGCAACTGAAGCGGCTTTTACTAATTTTTATTGCAGCGTGAAATTTATTAGCAGCAGAATAAGGTCATTCCATCTGTTTGGACTCTTAATAAAGATTTTAATTGTAGTGTCGTTTTCTAACAATGCATGAACTCTACATTGTAATTTACAGAGAACTTTCCATTTTCTATAAGTGAGGCGAAAATGTTCTCTCTTCAGGAAATAACAGTCTTCTAAAATAATAATCGTGTTCACACATAGACGTTTGTGCTGGATTTATACCATCCCTTGTGAACCCGACCATATAGAACTTCCATTTAGAGTCATAATAAATCTGTCTTCGAAAAGCTCCTAAACCCCACCTAGTGGTGGCTGCAGGCAGCTAAAATGTTATCATGTTATCGTTTACTACTTAACTCTTTGCAATCCAATTTTGGATTCAGGTTTTCCTAGAGGGCTTTCTCATTCTGCCATTATACAATGGCTGGCTAGAGCCAGTACTGCAGAATGTGACATGCCGGAGAGGCCCCCGACAACAGAGCAGCCAGTAACATACAGTAAGAATACCCTGCTGGACGTTTTGTGACATCGGAGCTGTACAGCCTTCAATCAGAATTTCTTCAGACGTCAGACAGTGGATTGGAAAGGGTTCATATTTTTAACATTTTTGCGCTGATGAGGTCTTGCATTTTGAAAGGCAAGTTGTATTTTCTATATGCCCCATGTTGAGGGTAGCATTAGAATGATGGTAATGGGGGCACTAAACAAGTGTGAGTTGTATTGCTGTATACAATATAGGTTCCATTATATAAACTATATTTTATAAAAAAAAAAATATATAATTTTTTATTTTAATCCATTTTTGTAAAACTTTAGTTTTTTATTTTGGTCCGATAAAGCGACTTTGAGTTACACTGATTACCTCTACTTGCAATATACCGATACATTGCAGTTAAGTACTGTATGCCAGTATATTTTGCCTATGCATAGAAATATGCCCGTGCAGGTGTTAGGGCAAGCAGTGGCATACTCCAACATAAAGGAGACGAGTCTTGAGGACATTTATTATGCCCCATGGTGTTTTTTGATAGTAACTGCAAATCTGACGACTGAATCATCGGAACTAGTAATCATGGGTGCAATGGGGCTCTCCTATTTGCACAGTGCAGGCCCACTACGCAGAGAATAGGTTAGTTCTCATTAACGTTTTTTGCATATGCATTTCATGCACTCGAAAAAAAATAGGACCTGCTCTATTTTCCTGCATATTTGTGCATTAAAAGTCCCATAGAAGTCTATGCAAAGTGAGCAAATAGATGTGCAAACTGCAAGGGGATCCGTAAAACACTGTGCAAAGAACATATCTGGAACTCATTGGGGCTAAATTAGGGCAGGGGTGTTTGCACGCACATGGGAATTGGTCCTGCTGCGCAAAAAGTACATTACTGTGTGCAATCATGTGTGCAAATCAAAGCCGATCACTGCGCAAATATGTTAGGCTGAAGTGTGCGCAATTGCGCATATGTTCGCCTGAAGTCGCCATAAGAATGCTTTCAAAAATAGAAGTGTCAAATAGTTTTTTGGTCGATTAACAAAATGCTCAGTGAAGCCTACTGTGAATCAAATCAATATTTGGTGTGACCATGTTTTGCCTTCACAACATCATTGATTCTTTTAGGAACACTTTTGCACACAGTTTTTGGAGGAAGTCAGCAGGGCAGTTTTTTCAGACATCTTGGAGGACTAACCACAGATCTTCTGTGGATGTAGCATGCTCATATCCTTCCTTCTCTTCATGTAATGCCGGACAGACTGGATGATGATGAGATCAGAGCTCTGTGGGGGCCGTATCATCAGTTCCAGGACCCCCTGTCCTAGATGCTGCTGCATACAGTTTGCCTCCCAGTGACAACAATAGGCAACTGAGGTCTTCACAATTCTCTGTGTAGGGAAACAGTGCTCTGTACTTAGGAGCAATAGATCTTTATCAGATATGTTAGAAAATTGCTCCAAAGCTTTTGTGCTGCTAGTTTCTAATACTTTTTTGTACTTTACCAGCTCTGTGAGAAAGTTAGGATGAGGGCAAAGTTGCCGGTCAAAAATACAACTTCTAAGAAAGTAAAACTGCCAACATGACCTAACAAATGATCAGAGCATACTGGGAAAATGGTACTGCACATCATCAGCCACAGAAGTAGAAAATACAGCAAAGGGACAAGAAAGGCATCAAACCCCAGACCAGGCGCCAAAACTGATTCAGGCTCCAAAGTTACTTTAACCCATTAAGGACCAAGCTCTGTAAATTTACTTCCAGACGATAGTAAAAATACAGGTAGGGATTAAAGTCCCTGTTCTGCAATCAATCAGAAGCAGGTCGGGTTGTCAGCTGTTAGTTACAGCTGAAAACCCGAAGTAGAAGGTAGGAGTGGTTTTTAACTGCCTCTGCCTTCTCCTTTCCCTAGTACACAGCGCTCGATTAATGCTATGTACTAAATAGTGAAAGTGGAAGTATAACTTCCACTAAGCGAGCCGGTGGTCACATGACTGCTAGGATCCCCTGGCACAGCAGAGCTACAGGCTCCCAGCAGACTTTGATCAGCTTTGCCAGTGACCATTGTCACTACAGGGGGATGTTTTCCCTGTAACTAGGGCTCCTATGGATACAGTGGAAAAATGGCAAATAAAAAAAAAACATGAATGTCCCCCAGAGGTCTTACATGATGTCATCGGGGACATAGATAGTCAAAAAAAATAATTCCATAAGTAAGTGAAACAAAATTACAGAATAAAATAAAAATACATACATAAAAAAGAAAATAACCCAAAGTCGACGCCAACTAAAACAGTCGCCGAATGCGCTCTGTAATCCAAAACCATACATATTATATATCAAACCGTCTGAAACAGAATGAGGAATCCATTTCCATACTTTATTTTAGTGTAAATACACTAATTAAAAAAAATAACTGTAAAGGTTTTATAAAAATCTATTTTTTTTAGCTTTTTACCCTCAATACAACTAAAAACACTGAAGAAAAAAAAAAGTTGGTGAAAAATATATTAAAGAATAGGCCTATATGTCACAGAAAAAAAATGCTGCCAATAATTTTGGGAGCCGAAGGAAAAAATATCGGGCAGTAAAACCACCACATGGGTAAAATCTAGAGATGAGCGAACGTACTCGGTAAAGCACTACTCGTCCGAGTAATGTGCTTTATCCAAATACCTCCCCGCTCGTCCTGAAAGATTCGGGGAGCGCCGCGGAGCGGGGAGCTGCAGGGGAGAGCGGGGAGGAACGGAGGGGAGATCTTTCTCTCCTTCTCTCCCGTCCGCTCTGCCCCGCTCCCCGCCGCAACTCACCTGTCAGCAGCGGCGCTCCCCGAATCTTTCAGAACAAGCGGGGAGGTACTCGGATAAAGCACATTACTCGGACGAGTAGTGCTTTACCGAGTACGTTCGCTCATCTCTAGTAAAATCCCTAAAAAGTGTCTGGCCCTTAAGGCTTGTTTACACAAGCATATATCGGCCACAGTTTTTTATACACTACCATCTGAGCTGTCTTAACCTTCCCTCCGCCTCGCTCACCTCCTCTCTCCTCTCCTGTTTGCAATGGGAGGGATCAGGATGGGGTGGTGCTAAGCCCCCTCCCATTCCTGGCTACAGACAAGGGTCGGGGAGGGGACGGGAGCTTAGCTCCACCCCTGTCCTGCCTCCTCTCATTGCAAGAAACCTGAGAGGAGGAGAGGGTAGGTGAGCCAGCGAGGGGGAGGGAAGGGGAGGGAAGCCGGGCCCTTAAGGGGATAAACTCCAGATTAGATGCTAAAATCAATTCATGCCCCCAATCCCTTTAATAAATCTGGACCCAAGAATGGACCCCAAAATTAATTCAGTCTAGAACACCAAAAATGCCTATTGCGTGCACACAGGTAGTGACTTAAACGCAGGCCTGCCAGTTAAAATATGCAAACTCGAGCTGACACCCGTGTAACACATATTCATCCACCAGTTGCAGAAAAGTTATTGAACAGTATTTGCATTACTTTCAGACTGTGTGCAGGCGACCATCATTGCTTGGTTGAAACGTTTGATGGTACTAGCACGTGTTCTACAGTTAGGGTGGACACCCACTGGTGATTTTTTTCTCCACTGCGCTGCGAGAGTAAAGTTAAAGTCTCGCAGCGCAGTGCGAGAAAAAAACGGCATCACGCCGGCATATCGCCAGTCTTTTCAATGGGGCCAGCGGCAGCAGCGCTAGCCCCATTGAAAAGAGATGGAAGCTGTCAAAGCTGTGGCAGAAGTCCCCGGCATTCTATCCCATTGCTTTCAATGGGATCGGCACTGCTACCGATCCCATTGAAAGCAATGGTTTCTGCCAAGACCCACAGTAAGATTATTGGGGAAGGGCTTGAAATATAGGCCCTTCCCCGATAATCAGCAATAAGTGTAAAAAAATTAAAATAACAAAAAATTACTCACCTCTCCGGCACTCAGACGCGTCCTCCTGCTGGCTCCCCAACACTGCTGTCCAGCTCTTTCAGCAGGCGGGGAGCCTCCTAAAAGGGCTGTGCAGATTGGCTGAGGGCTCAGCCAATAGCAGCTAGTGCTTAGCTATTGGCTGAGAGCTCAGCCAATGATACATAGCCCTTAGCTATTCATTCATGAATAGCTAGCGATATGCCGGTTCTATTCCGGCGTCTTTCTTGCGCTGCGAGGCGAGAGTTTTCTCATGCTCTCGCAGCGCAAGAAAGAAAAAATCGCCAGTGAGCGTTTACCCTCAAAGTGTGTTGCTGATGATTTATAACAGACTAGCTTATTATTACCAGCGACTTCGTCCTTATGGAATTTGCAATTTTTTATCTTATCTGTGTTTTGCTGTATATTTAAAGGGGTTGTCCCGCGCCGAAACGGGTTTTTTTTTTTTTCAACCCCCCCCCCCGTTCGGCGCGAGACAACCCCGATGCAGGGACGTACAGAAAGCTCACCGGAGCGCTTACCTTAATCCCCGCGCTCCGGTGACTTCTATACTTACCTGTGAAGATGGCCGCCGGGATCCTCTGCCTCCGTGGACCGCAGCTCTTCTGTGCGGTCCACTGCCGATTCCAGCCTCCTGATTGGCTGGAATCGGCACGTGACGGGGCGGAGCTACACGGAGCTACACGGAGCCCCATAGAGAACAGGAGAAGACCTGGACTGCGCAAGCGCGGCTAATTTGGCCATCGGAGGGCGAAAATTAGTCGGCACCATGGAGACGAGGACGCCAGCAACGGAGCAGGTAAGTATAAAACTTTTTATAACTTCTGTATGGCTCATAATTAATGCACAATGTATATTACAAAGTGCATTAATATGGCCATACAGAAGTGTATAGACCCACTTGCTGCCGCGGGACAACCCCTTTAAATGTAAAAGCTGAAATAGTGAAAGGAATATAACTCCCATTTGCTATGTCAGCACAGTTCGGTACGTTTTTGGTCTTGTTAGTTTCTGCTTTTGGCTTTGAGGGCTGTATACATGTGAACCGCCACATACAGTTGCCCATCAGAAAAACATGTTTTTTCTAAATGTACACCTGCTACCTTAAGTGTTTGCCCTTGAGTCTTATTGATCGTCATCACAAATGCTATTTTTAAAGGGAATTTGAGCTTTTTGAAGTGAAAAGGCAATCTCAATCCATGTTAATGTGTCTTTCATTCAAGTTGTAAGGCAAAACCTGTCTGTTTGTGTCACACAGCCCAGCTTTCATTTTTTACACAGCTGAGGTAAAGTAAAAGCTGCCCTGTGATTGGTTGCTATGGGCAACACAGATTTTCTTTAAAATCTCAATCCATGTTAATCTGCCTTTCGTATAAATCTTAATCCCGGGCAACACTGGGTATCCCTGCTAGCCTAATAATCACATATGTGCGGCAACGACGTGTGCCCTCACACGTCTGACCGTTTGGGGAGGCCTAGCTTATGATGTGTACCCCATTCCACTCCACTGCGCCGCACTTAATAATCGCATATGTGCGGCAATGATGTCTGCCCTTACATGTCTGTATAGGCATAGCTTATGATGTGAACCCCATTCCCCTCCGTCTTGCCACACAGCACAGCACCAGTGGTGGAGCAGAGGTGCACCTGCGCATCACCAAATAAATCTGTCTTGTCTCGTTCCCTAGAGATCTCTATACATTTTCAAGATAAAAAGTAGCCTGTAACCTTCCTGAAGATGCCAGCTATCCCCCTGCCGAATTTCATCAAAATCGCTTCAGTGGTTTAGCCGTGAAAAGATAACACACTGACAGTCAGAGTTACTTTCGCATTTATAATATTAGTAGGGATTGTAACCATACTCCACTCACATTAGAGTTAAGAATACTCCTGTTATGCTATACAGCCTCCGAAAGAAGACAAAAGAGGGGGAGCTGATCTTTTACATGTTGATGAGAGAGACCGGCTGATCAGTATTGGGAACAACCTCGAGCCAGAAACTTGAATGTCGAAGAGCCTGCAAACTAAGTATGAGGCTTTCTAAATGCATGAGAAGGAAAACTCAATGTAAAAAAACCAGGTAAGTGCATTCCTTTTTTCTGCATGGATTAAATGAGACATGTGTATTGATTTTTCATGCACAAAGGTTTCCATAGTTTTTAACTTCTGGACACTACTGCACTAAAGTTCGTTACGCTGGCCAGTGTCAGGAGCTTGTGTAGTAGCATCCCTCATGTATGTGAGCCTGCTAGTTATGCTTCTATCAAAGGCTTGGCCTGTGGACCCTTAAAAGGGTTGTATGAGATACACTTTTATCACACAGGATAGGTAATAAAAGTCTGATAGGTGGAGTGTCGCCATAGAGACCCTCACCGATCCCAAGAAGGGGTTTCCTGTGTACCTTTTTCGTGTCAGTGATGGGGCTGCTTCTCAAAATGAATGGAGCTGTGGCTGCGCATAAACAGATGCCCCTCCATTTATTTCAGTGGGGCTGCCGAAAATAGCTGAGCGCTTGTACTCCTATATCTCCGGCAGTCTCATTGAAAATGAGTGGAGCAGCACTGTGCATGTGCATCCATAGCTCCATTCAGTCTCTTCTGCAACAATGACGCCAGAGATGGGACCTTAATGTAGCATCCACTGCTGTCAAAAGGAGTCGCCATGGAGAGGGTCACAGATAACACAGCTTTGAACATCTAAAACCGAATTCAGGAGGCTGCTGAAGAGAATTAGCAGAAGGCTCTATATTCATATTGCTATTCAAAAAGATCTGAAATAGCAGAAACCCTTTAAATGTTCCAATAGATGCATGGCAAGAAACAGGTCAGTATGAACAACTGGAGCTTAGCGATTATCACGTGCAGCAGATGTCAGCTACATTAGGGTATTTTGGTGATGTCCTCATGCAAGATCCCGCGGTAGAGCAGGTCGGCCTCTCTGTTGGTGACAGATGTTTGGTGCTTCTATGCCGTGTGTGCAGCCAGGCCCCCTGTCCTCCCTTATGTGATATATACCCACATTCCCTCCCCATCACCCCTTGCTTTATTCATGATCATTGCTATTTTATGAGGATTGTACAATTCTACAGGGATCTGTAGAAGCTTTCTTTTTTTTCCGTTAATGCAGCTGTTCACTTCCAATGATGACAAAGAGACACTGAACAATTACCTGCATAGTGACTGCTTAAAGGGAAACCGTCACGTAGAACATAACATCCGATCTGCGGGCAGCATGTTGTAGAGCAGGAGGAGCTGAGCGGATTGATAGATAGTTTTGTTGGAAACGATTCAACAGAATTTTGTCAATTTTCATTTTAATCTCTGCTCATTCTACTTTAGGAGTCCAGTGGGCGGTCCTATCAGTGATTGACAGCCCTCCTTGTATAAGTATACATACAGAGTTAGTTAGAAATAACTGATAGGACCGCCCACTGGACTCCTAAGCATAGAAAGAGCAGCAATTAAGATGGAAAAAGACAAATTCTACTGAAAAGTATGTGTAGGAAGAACCTCACCCTAATAATGCCCTATAGAGCCCTGCTTGACAAATAGGGCTATTGCCCTGATAAAGGAAGCCCTATACAAGAGTCTCACCCTTCAAGGGGCTATCCCACAATCCAGCATTTTTGTCAAAAGCCCAATACCTATCTAATGTCATTACGTAGAATGCCATATGCCCCACGGACCTTACTACATTCCTCTATTCTATGTATTTAGGCTCTGTCAATCCTGTTGGTGATGGTTTCTTCCCTAAACAAAGATGGTGGTCCTTTTGCTCAGTCACATGACCAACATTTCCAACTGGGAAACTACAGTTCCCAGAAGCACCAACATCACCTCCTGGCCGCTAGCACCTCCCATCTCTATGCATTTACCAGTCATGCTACTTTACCTGTGCACTTAATTGGAGCACATGAACCTATTAACCTCCCCTTAAAGGGGTTTTGATATTAGAAAAAAAATTATACTTACCTATTCCTCCCCAGGCAGTCTACTTATCGCATCTTCTACTCACCGACCTTCTACTGGCTCCTGCAGTCCCCGGGTCATGTCACCGCAAGCTGACCGGATGACTCTTCTTCTGTTATGCAGCTGCAGTCTTCTTCCGGCAGATCAGTGTAGGTGATGTCATAGGGACGTAGCGTTCACTGCCTAGCAGAAAGTGGCAGATGCTATGTCGGGCTAATGCCGAGACTGCGCATGCATGCTATCTCATGGCGTTAGTATAGGAACTCTCGCGACGAGACTGCGCACATGTGCAGTCTCTGCATTAATCCGACATAGCATCCGGCGGTTCCCGCTAGGCAGTGAACTCTGCATCACTAATAACCGGGTTCACCATTAGATGTGGATTGTGTCACAGACTTTGATGCAAATTTGCTACAGATTTTGCTACAGTCCATTATGTGTGAAGACAACTTAAGGGTAAGGCCAGGGGTGCCCCTATCATGAGGTGACCTGAGCCTGCCGCCTGTGGCGGTAGTCCGCAGGAACGCAAAGGGGTGGCTGGTTGCTACCCGGTCAGTGATTATCTTTCACCAGCCATATTAATGGCTGGTAAAACATAATTGCCAGCTGCACCTGCGAGACGGCTGGGCAGCAACCCTATGAGCATTCAACACACTTTCCCCATTACCCCATCAGACGATGGCTGCCATTACTCTGATTAGATTCATGCCAGGCGGAGAGGTCAGGGGGCACACTCAGAAAACAGTAGTGGCAGCCGCCATCGGATAGGGGCAATGGGGCCAGTGAGCTGAATGCGTAAAGGTTGCTACTCGGCTGGAGGTAAACTATGGGGGACACTTTATATACAGAGGCACTGGCGTAACTGTAGGGGATGCAGTTGCACCCAGGCATGGGAGCCTTAGGAGGCCCAAAATGCCTCTCTTCTCCATATAGGGAGCCGAGAACTATAAATAATGCATTATAGTTGGAGGCCCTGTTACAGGTTTTGCATTGGGGCCCAGGAGCTTTAAGTTATGCCTCTGCATTAAGGGGTTAGGAGATGTTGGGGGTCCCCAAGATAAACTTTTGGACCCAGACACATGAGCCTTTAGCTACACCCCTGTAAACTGAGGCCACTAATGGGGGGGGTCACTATTACTACTGGGGCTGCTATTGAGAACACTATCACTTCTAAGGCCAATATAGGGGACACTGTTATTACTGGGGCCCCCAATGGGTTACTTTTACTACTAGGGCTCCTCATGGACTGTCTGCACAGAAAATCCACAGCATTTACAGGAATGTAAATGAGATTTTCAAAAGCTCGTTCACACGCTGCAGAGAAAATCCAGCCCAAACCCCTGCAGAAACTGACATGCGGAGCAGAATTGAAATCCGCTGCATGTCAGCTGAGGCGTATATGCAGTGCGGATTCCATCTCTTCAAATGAGGAGGTTAGTTCTGCACCAAAATCAGTGCGATATTGATTTGTGAAAATCGGGCCGATATCGCGCTCGCCAACATGCGATTTCCCCACGGATGCAAGGTGCTTGTGCGCGCAAAAAATGGGATCTGCTCTATCTTTCTGCGTATTGCGGAGCAAAGACCTCCATAGAAGTTTATGGGAAGTGCACAAATGCACGTGCAAATACACAAAACGCTGCGCAATTCCAGGAAACACAGAACACATCTGGACCGCATTAGGATAAATAGCCTCTTAAATCAGGGTGGCTTTGTTTTGTGCACATGTCAACAGGCACTGCGTGCGCAAAAAGTGCAGTACTATGCGCCAATACGTGTGCAAATCAACATCGTTCACTGCGCAAATACGTTGCAGTGAGGCAAATGTATTTGGGCATACAGTCATCTGAAGACGCCCTTATAAGTGGATGCTGTGGTTTATGAGCACTTTCAAAGGCATTGTTCTGTATGTGTGCGTGTATACATGTGTAGATGATTGTATGAGTTGGGTTCATGAAAAATTTTAGTTCTCGACCAAATTAGATATGAAGTAATGGTGGACGCATCTGTATCCCATGATAGCCTCTCTATGTCTGTGTGTGTCCCCAGTATGGCCCATTTAGGGTTGCCACCCTTGTCACAAACAAATACCAGCCGAGGTAAAGGGGGATGTGGTTTAGGGGCATGGTTTATCACAATGTACGTTTTTTCCTCCAGTGGCCCCAATAGTACCCCTAGTAGTGGCCCTAATAGTAATAGTTCACTTAATAGTGGCTTCAATAGTAATAGTACCCCCTCAGTGGCCCCAATACTACCCCTAGTAGTGGCCATAATAGTTCACTTTGTATCCCCAATAGTAACTGTGCACCCAGTTATGCCTCAATAGTAATAGTGCGCCCAGTAGTGGTCACAAAAGTGAGTGTCCCAAGTAGTGGTCTCAATAGTAATTGTGTACCCAGTTGTGCCCCAATAGTAATAGTGTCCCCAGTAGTGGTCACCAATAGTAATAGAGTAATAGTACCCCAGTTGTGCCCCAATAGTAATAGTGCCCCAGTTGTGCCCCAATAGTAATAGTGCGCCCAGTTGTGGCCCCAACTGTAATAGTGCCCCCAGTAGTGGCCGCCAATAGTAACAGTGCCCCTATTTGTGGCCTCAACTGTAATAGTGTCCCCACCAGTGGCCGCTAATAGTAATAGTGCCTACAGTTGTTGCCCAAATAGTAATAATGTCCGCAGTAGAGGCTCATATACTGTGCATTCAGTTGTGTCTTCAATTGTAACAATGACCCAGTAGTAATAATGCCCCCAGTTATGGTGCCAAAGGTAATAGTGCCCTCTCTGTGCTCCCCCACCCTGAACCTCCAACCAGGCAGCAACCCCACACAGCCAGTATGTCACTCACTCGCTCTGTCTCTCTAGCTTCTGTCCGGCCGTTGTAATCAGAACGTCTCCTCCCGGCGTCTGCGATGCATGCAGGATGTGCAGGAACACAGAGGCCGGGAGGAGAGGTCAGGGGTCACAAATCTGATTACAGTGGCGGGACAGAAACTAGAGAGACAGAGGGAGTGATTGACATACTAGATGCCGTGGGGTTGCTGTCCAGCTTAGCTCTCCACTGACAATTATTTTTTACCAGCCATTAATTTGGTCAGCAAAAAATAAATACCAGCACTGGCCTTTGGACTTAATTACCAGCCGGACCGGTGAGTAACTAGCCGGGTGGCAATCCTAAGCCTATTACTATAATTTCCTTACTTCTCATGTACAGCAATTTCCATACACGATAACCCCTCTATATCCTGCATTAGTCCCAGGACATATACATAACCGGGCTTCTCCATTCTTACATAGCAGGTAAGACAGGTGTAAAGCACCGACACCTGCCTAACACACATCACACCGCTCAGTACAGAACCAAGGAAAAAATAGATCTGTCCTTCTATACAAAGGACAACGCTGCCACCTAGTGGCGGGTAATGGTTATTGTGAGATAAACCACAGACGCAGAACGAGGGGCGATGCATACAGATTTATCGTTTGTTTTTCATTCCATTCCCATGATTCTATATCTATCTTCCCTCTAATTGCCGTGCAGTTAAATACTAGACAGCATTGTGGCGGAGTGGTTAGTACGACTGCTGATGCGAGCCCCAACGGAGGCCGAGCCTGGTATCAAGTAAGAGCAGTCTGTATACAGTGCTGTGGGATATGTATGCACTATGTAAGGGCACCTTCACACAGTTGTTTTGGTGCAGAGTATTCTGCGCATGGGTTTTGCGTACGGAATATGCTGTACCAATCTCCCATAAGCTCCCATGCTGCCGATCACACATATTGTATGAAATACGTGCCAATAAAGATTGCAGCATATTATATCTTGGTGCATATTATGCGTGCACACACGCCAAGATGCATGGCAATCAATGGGCCACAGCAATTACACAATGTCATTGCGTGCCATGCAACTGTCACATGTGGGTGGCACGCAGCGAATTACACGCGTGTGCAGTCATCCTTAAGGTGATAATAAATAAAATCCATCTATTGTTTCCTGTTATCAGACATTTCAGTTTGTAGGGTTCTACATGGGACTAATGACCAAAATATACACTGACCCCCATCTAGTAGCCTGTTGGACCTCCTTTAGCCTTCAAAACTGCAGCAATCCTTAGTGATATCATGTGCCTGCCAAGAAAATGTTCCCCTGACCATTACTCCACCTCCACTAGACTGAGCTGATGCATCTTACAGGAAGGGTTATAAGGGAAGTTATTACTTAAGGTGGCCACGGGGGCGCTCATTATTGCTTAAGGGGGCTATGAAGATGCTTAATAAAGCACAACGAGGCGCCAAAATGCATTGCAAATAGACTGAATTTATTTGTATATCCAAAATATATGTCCATGCAATCGGCATCGGGGCTTCTGCGCTGGACAGGGAGCCACCAGAATAGGTGAATATTCTATTTTATTCCATTTTAAGGCTGTTACCATATTTTAATGTACTGGAATATCCCTTTAAGTGCTATCTTTAGTGTAAAGAAGAACATGGAGTCCTGGAAGTGATGAAGTGATGATATGGTCCTCCCTGATCTCAACATCATCCAGTCTGTCGGGGATTACATGAAGAGACAGAAGGATTTGACCAAGTCTACATCCACAGAAGATCTGTAGTTGGCTCTCCAAGATGTTTGGAGCAAGGTCCCCTGCTGAGTTGCTTCAAAAACTGTGTGCAAGTGTACCCAGAAGAATTGATGCTGTTTTGAAGGCAAAGGGCGGTCCAAACAAATACTGATTTGATTTAGATTTCTCTTTTGTTCAGTCACTTTGCATTTTGTTCATTGGCAAAAATAAACTATTTGCACTTAGATTCTTTAAAGCATTCCTACTATGCAGAATTTTTTTCTACAATCTATACATCTGTATTTTCTACAAGTGCATTCAACCAGTGCTTTGAGACTGATAGAACTTTGTTTTTGTCAGTGCACCCGTAATGCCTCTTTTGATGCATCCTACCATATTATCTGCCTTGGCAGCAGCTCCCTGATGCTGTTTCCTTAACTCCCAGAGATGTCAACAGAAGTTATGGAAACAGTGTAATACAGCAAGCTACACCATTTCCATAACTCAGGAGCTGTGGAAACAGTGTAGTTCTGTGTGCCACACTGTTTCTGTAACTCCCATTGACTTAAATGGCAGTTATGGAAACAGCATAGTGAAGCCCTATCAACTGTTTTAGTAAGTGCCAACCAACCCCTTCAGCCAGATCGGGGTCAGTAGGGGCCTGCATTGGGGATGGGTGTGGGTCCCAAAGATGGGATCTGCATCTATCATACTCTCCTGGCATAGCCTGTGGATTTGCCATGAAATCTCAGATGGGAGTACCCCTTTAAGATTATTCCATTCTGTACTAATTACTTTATTATCTTCAAATAAATCATATTCTACAATCCCTTTAAACAGTCATCAACAATTGTATTAAAAAGAACAGGGCCAAAACTACCCTCTGTGATACCCAACTAGTAACAGTGACTTAGATGGTTCCATAACTGTCAGTCTTCACTGCAGTTCTAGCATTGCATTCATCAAATAGGATTAGTAAAGTTATACATCTGTTAGTCTGTAGTGCATAGAGTGGTTGGAGAGGAGCTTCTAATCAAGAGTCACACAGTCAAAGTCCCCCTCCCCTGTGATATGACTACCCCCCTCCCAGCTCAGCATTATATCACGCATCCTCCTAGAGGAGCTGGATATACATTATTGATGAGTTCTGTGTATCCTTCTGACACATTTCTCTATCCGTGACTATGAAGCTGATGACATTTCTTGTCAATAACCTCAGTTATATTGGGCCAAATCTATATACGGGAAAAGGGAATTTACATGATCCTTATTCTCCAATCTAACGAGATGGAAATGACCCCCAGCGGGCACCGCTGCCGTATATTAGATTTTAATAATTCAGCAACTTCTAAAGCAGAATCTTCCATGGGACTTATATAGTGAAGCCGGGTCAGGAGTATTGAGCTTACAGAGGATGGAAATCATCTGGGGGCAAATTTTATTACACACTGCAGAGGGATTTTATTAATCAGTGTAAATCACTGAGTCTTAAAGGGATTGTCCACTAAGCACTAGTGTTGAGCCGTTATTGAATATTGGGGTCGGGAGTGACAATTCGATTAAAAAAAAATAATTGTGAACCGAGATTCCCCATTCCGACGTCCATTGAAATCCACAGAAGTGAAAATCGGGTTCTTTAATTTGGGCTCCTTGAACAACAGCAGTTGTGGTGGCCCAGTGGTTAGCACTGCTGCCCTGCAGTGGTGAGGTCACAGGCTCAAATCCTAGTCAAGGTCAGACTCAAACCTACAACACTGCATGGTGGCAACACCAAGCTGACACACCTGTCCTTTCTGCTCTAAGCAAAAAGCCAATATGTGGAGATTTTTGCTAAAAATCAGAACAGGATAATTCTATCTGGTTTAGCAAAAATCAGCCCGATTTTATCTCCCGGCTTAGTAAGACTACTAAGAACGCAATGTTTTCTTAATTGTCAGTTAACAGATTCAAAATCTTGTGATGACTAATTTCAACATTTTTCTTTACAGGGTTAGAAATGTGTTTTTTGATACAGAGTTCCAAAGTCTCCTGTTTAAACCAAAAAATGTTGTCTGCCTACAGCCGCCAGTAGAGGGCGCTTACTGCATACTGTATATACACTGCACTCAATAATGACACAGTATACTGTAAGCTCACTATAGTAGTGCAGCAGATTGCCACTTATCACCTGGAGCTCAAACATGTGCACACAATAAAGACTGACTATCAGGGTACATGCACACCGATAATATTTCGGATCGAATTTGGGGAAAAAATTACAGCATGTCCTATTTTTGGCTGATTCTCGGATTAAAATAGCACACACACATGCGGGGTCCCATACATCAGACAGCACACGGACATGTGCAAGAAGCCCTGCAGTAAGGTTTTCTACATGAGAATCTAATAGCAAATATGCCATGCTCCTCCCCATATGTATATATTTCCTATCTATAATTTAAGGCTTGATCATCATCGTTCTCCAGCAGGAGAATCACCAAAGATTATGTGGTATCAGATGATAGCTTTAAACTTCATCGAATTTCTCTGATAACAAACTCTAGAAAATATAATTTAAATGAAGGCAATAAATGAAATTCATCAAAGAGGCCGCATTATCAGATGTGTGTCATGGATGTAAATTTAGTGTCAAAGTGGATTTTATAGGGCCCACCTTCCTTTTAACCATTTGCAATTCAATTTTGGATTAAAGGTTTCCTAGGGGGCTTTCTCTTTCTGCCATTATACAATGCTGCTATCTGCTATCATGCTGGAGAGGCCCCTGACAACAGAGCGGCCAGTAATATACAGTAAGAATACCCTGCCGGATGTCTTCCGACATCGGAGCTGTACAGGCTTCAAGCAGAATGTCTTCAGACGTCAGACAGTGGACTGGAAAGGGTTAATACAGAATTAAAGGGGTTGTTCACTTGTAAAACTACTAAAGGCCTATCCTGATTTTTTCAGGAAGAAGACAGCACTATTCCCACTGCAATGGCCCACCTTAGTATTACAAGTAAAGTGCCTATTCACTAAAGTTTGGCCCTGTAATACAATGCCTGACTGCAGTAGAAACTGAGCTGTCTGCTTCCTGCAGAAATTAATTCTGTACTGTTAGTAGTATTTTAGTAGTTATATTCTTGTACATAGGGGGCAGTATTATAGTAGTTATATTCTTGTACATAGGGGGCAGTATTATAGTAGTTATATTCTTGTACATAGGAGCAGTATTATAGTAGTTATATTCTTGTACATAGGGAGCAGTATTATAGTAGTTATATTCTTGTACATAGAGAAGCAGTATTATAGTAGTTATATTCTTGTACATAGGGGGCAGTATTATAGTAGTTATATTCTTGTACATAGGGGGCAGTATTATAGTAGTTATATTCTTGTACATAGGGGGCAGTATTATAGTAGTTATATTGTTGTACATAAGGGACAGTATTATAGTAGTTATATTCTTGTACATAGGGGGCAGTATTATAGTAGTTATATTCTTATACATAGGAGGCAGTATTATAGTAGTTATATACTTGTACATAGGGGGCAGTATTATAGTAGCTGTATTCTTGTACATAGGGAGCAGTATTATAGTAGTTATATTGTTGTACATAGGGGACAGTATTATAGTAGTTATATTCTTGTATATAGGAGCAGTATTATAGTAGTTATATTCTTATACATAGGGACAGTATTATAGTAGTTATATTCTTGTACATAGGGGGCAGTATTATGGTAGTTATATTGTTGTACATAGGGGACAGTATTATAGTAGTTATATTCTTGTACATAGGGGGCAGTATTATAGTAGTTATATTGTTGTACATAGGGGACAGTATTATAGTAGTTATATTCTTGTACATAGGGGCAGTATTATAGTAGTTATATTCTTATACATAGGAGGTAGTACTATAGTAGTTATATTCTTGTACATAGGGAGCAGTATTATAGTAGTTATATTCTTGTACATAGGGGGCAGTATTATAGTAGTTATATTCTTGTACATAGGGGGCAGTATTATAGTAGTTATATTGTTGTACATAGGGGACAGTATTATAGTAGTTATATTCTTGTACATAGGGGGCAGTATTATAGTAGTTATATTCTTATACATAGGAGGCAGTATTATAGTAGTTATATTCTTGTACATAGGGGGCAGTATTATAGTAGCTGTATTCTTGTACATGGGGGTAGTATTATAGTAGTTATATTGTTGTACATAGGGGACAGTATTATAGTAGTTATATTCTTGTATATAGGAGCAGTATTATAGTAGTTATATTCTTGTACATAGGGACAGTATTATAGTAGTTATATTCTTGTACATAGGGGCAGTATTATTGCAGTTATATTCTTGTACATAGGAGGCAGTATTATAGTAGTTATATTCTTGTATTTAGGAGGCAGTATTACATAGGGGGCAGTATTATAGTAGTTATATTCTTGTACATTGGAGGCAGTATTATAGTAGTTATACTCTTGAACATAGGGGGCAGTATTACAGTAGTTATACGCTTGTACATAGGAGGCAGTATTATAGCTGTTATATTTTTGTACATTGGAGGCAGTATTATGGTAGTTATATTCTTGTACATAGAGGGCAGTATTATAGTAGTTATATTCTTGAACACAGGGGGCAGTATTATAGCAGTTATATTCTTGTACATAGGGGGCAGTATTATAGTAGTTATATTCTTGTACAAAGGAGGCAGTATTATAGTAGTTATATTCTTGTACGTAGGAGGTAGTATTATAGTAGTTATATTCTTATACATAGGAGGCAGTATTATAGTAGTTATATTATTGTATATAGGAGGCAGTATTATAGTAGTTATATTCTTGTACATAGGGACAGTGTTATAGTAGTTATATTCTTGTACATAGGGGGCAGTATTATAGTAGTTATATTCTTGTACATAGGAGCAGTATTATAGTAGATATATTTTTGTATACAGGAGGCAGTATTATAGTAGTTATATTCTTGTATATAGGGGGCAGTATTACAGTAGTTAAATTCTTGTACATAGATGCAGTATTATAGTAGATATATTTTTGTATACAGGAGGCAGTATTATAGTAGTTATATTATTGTATATAGGAGGCAGTATTATAGTAGTTATATTCTTGTACATAGGGACAGTGTTATAGTAGTTATATTCTTGTACATAGGAGGCAGTATTATAGTAGTTATATTCTTGTACATAGGGGGCAGTATTATAGTAGCTGTATTCTTGTACATGGGGGTAGTATTATAGTAGTTATATTGTTGTACATAGGGGACAGTATTATAGTAGTTATATTGTTGTACATAGGGGACAGTATTATAGTAGTTATATTCTTGTACATAGGGGGCAGTATTATAGTAGTTATATTCTTATACATAGGAGGCAGTATTATAGTAGTTATATTCTTGTACATAGGGGGCAGTATTATAGTAGCTGTATTCTTGTACATGGGGGTAGTATTATAGTAGTTATATTGTTGTACATAGGGGACAGTATTATAGTAGTTATATTCTTGTACATTGGAGGCAGTATTATAATACTTATATTCTTTTAGTTAGGAGGCAGTATCATAGTAGTTGTATTCTTGTACATAGGGGGCACTATTATAGTAGTTATATTCTTGTACATAGGGAGCAGTATTATGGTAGTTATATTCTTGTACATTGGAGACAGTATTATAGTACTTATATTCTTGTATTTAGGAGGCAGTATTATAGTAGTTATATACTTGTACATAGGGGGCAGTATTATAGTAGTTATATTCTTGTAAATTGGAGGCAGTATTATAGTAGTTATACTCTTGAACATAGGGGGCAGTATTACAGTAGTTATACTCTTGTACATAGGAGGCAGTATTATAGCTGTTATATTTTTGTACATTGGAGGCAGTATTATGGTAGTTATATTCTTGTACACAGGGGGCAGTATTATAGTAGTTATATTATTATACAGAGGAGGCAGTATTATAGTAGTTATATTATTGTACATAGGGGGCAGTATCATAGTAGTTATATACTTGTACATAGGAACAGTATTATAGTAGTTATATTCTTGAACACAGGGGGCAGTATTATAGCAGTTATATTCTTGTACATAGGGGGCAGTATTATAGTAGTTATATTCTTGTACAAAGGAGGCAGTATTATAGTAGTTATATTTTTGTACACAGGGGGCAGTATTATAGTAGTTATATTCTTGTACATAGGGGACAGTATTATAGTAGTTATATTCTTGTACATAGGGGCATTGTTATAGTAGTTATATTCTTGTACATAGGAGGCAGTATTATAGTAGTTATATTCTTGAACACAGGGGGCAGTATTATAGTAGTTATATTCTGGTACATAGGGGGCATTATTATAGTAGTTATATTCTTGTACACAGGGGGCAGTATTAGAGTAGTTATATTCTTGTACATAAGAGGCAGTATTATAGTAGTTATATTCTTGTACACAGGGGGCAGTATTATAGTAGTTATATTCTTGTACAAAGGAGGCAGTATTATAGTAGTTATATTCTTGTACATAGGGGGCAGTATTATAGTAGTTATATACTTATACATAGGAGGCAGTATTATAGTAGTTATATTCTTGTACACAGGGGGCAGCATTATAGTAGTTTTTTTCTTGTACATAGGAGGCAGTGTTATAGTAGTTATAATCTTGTACACAGGGGGAAGTATTATACCAGTTATATTCTTGTACAAAGGAGGCAGTATTATAGTAGTTATATTCTTGTACACAGGGGGCAGTATTATAGTAGTTATACTGTTGTACATAGGAGGCAGTATTATGGTAGTTATATTCTTGTACACAGGGGGCAGTATTATAGTAGTTATATTCTTGTACATAGGGGGCAGTATTATAGTAGTTATATTCTGGTACATAAGTGGCATATAGTATATATTTTATCTAAGAGGACAACCTCTTTAAAGGGGATGCCCAAGGTAAAATTGGACAGAAGTAAAGATATGTTAAAAATAACAAAGTTATACTCCACCTGCCGATCCCCCACTATTTCAGCACCGCTGTAGTTGCCATTCGAAATACTGTTTACCTGACTGGTGCAGCCAATCACTGGGCCTCAGCAGTGTACAGATAGAGCCCACTAGGGCCTGAGACTTGCTGCAACAGACGCATGTGTATATGGACACATCTCTACTGCAGTATGTAAAAGAAAGACTAACTTAGGAGGGGCTGAGCAGCACTGGACCTGCAGAGGATTATAATAGTGATTGTAACTTACAATAGGTAATTTTTTAATATATACTGTGCTCTGTTCTATTTTTCTACAAAATAAATACTCATATATAGGAACACCTTCTCTGATTATTTAAAATTTTAACTTTAACCCTTTCTGGACATGGCCTATTTTGGTCTTAAGGACGCTACAATTTTGGGGGGATTTTCTTTTCTGCTTTTCAAAAGCCATAACTTTTTTATTTTTTGAGACAGCTGTATAAGGGCTTTTCCTTTGTGTGGTGAACTGTAGCTTTTATTGGTACCATCTTTGGGTACATAGAATGTGTTGTAAAACCTTTATTATTTTTTTGATAGCAGGGATAGAAAACACATCAATTCTGCCATTGTTTTTTAATTTGTTTTTTATAGCGCCAATCAAACAGCATAAATGACACAATTCTTTTTTTTACTGTGGGTCAGTACGATTACGATACCAAAAACATTATAATTTTTGGAGGTTTTTCCAGTTTTGCACAATAAAACCTTTTTTTTTTTTTAATTATAATTAATTTTGCATCATTACATTCAGAGTCGCATAACTTTTTATTTTTCCATGGACGGATGCTCTGTGAAGGCTTGTCTTTTGCGTCACCAGCTGTAGTTTTTATTTGTACCATTTTGGGGTACATATGGCTATTATTGTGCTTTTTTTGGAGGTAAAATGAATAAAATAAGCATGTTGCCTCTGTTTTTTATGGTTTTTGCTGCATAAGATAATTAGTGTACTCAAATTATAGTACAGGTCGTTATGACATGGTTATACCAAATATGTGGGGGTTTTCTTAAATTTTTAAATTCTCAATCAAATAGGGGAAAATGAGCAAAAAAAGGTTTTGTTTTTTTTTTTTGCACTATTTCTTTTGGTTTTTTTACTGTTTATGTCCCTGAAGCCGGGCTTGAACTACAGTAGCTATGATCACTATTGTAAGGCATTGCAGGGCTAATGTACTGCAATGCCTTATTGCTTACGTTAACGATCATAGGCAATGGCAAAACAGGACACTTGTTTCTGATGTCCTGTTGCCATGGCAACACGTCAGCTCTCCGCGTTTACATCGCGGGGGTCCAATGACGTTACAGTGGGGGTACGCTCTCCCTGTGTGCCCTTTACATGCCGCGATCAACATAGATCGCGGCGTGTAAGGAGTTAACAGTGGTGGTCGCTGTCCCTATGCACCCTCGCCATTGCAGCAGGAGGCCGGCTATCAGTAACAGCCGACTCCTGCTGCTGGATGATGTGGGATCTCTTCAGATTCCGCGAGATCCGTGTGACGTAAGGTTTCGTCATGTTGCCTTAAAGGGGTTGTCCCGCGAAAGCAAGTGGGGTTCAGCACTTCTGTATGGCCATATTAATGCACTTTGTAATATACATCGTGCATTAATTATGAGCCATACAGAAGTTATTCACTTACCTGTTCCGTTGCTAGCGTCCCCGTCGCCATGGTGCCGTGTAATTTCAGCATCTAATCGCCCGATTAGACGCGCTTGCGCAGTCCGGTCTTCTCCCTGGTGAATGGGGCCGCTCGTGCCGGAGAGCTGGTCCTCGTAGCTCCGCCCCATCACGTGTGCCGATTCCAGCCAATCAGGAGGCTGGAATTGGCAATGGACCGCACAGAGCCCACGGTGCACCATGGGAGAAGACCCGCGGTGCATCGTGGGTGAAGATCCCGGGGGCCATCTTAGTAAGGTAAGGAAGAAGTCGCCGCAGCGCGGGGATTCGGGTAAGTACTAAACGTTTTTTTTTTTTAACACATGCATTGGGTTTGTCTCGCGCCGAACGGGGGGCCTATTGAAAAAAAAAAAAACGTTTCGGCGCAGGACAACCCCTTTAAGCACCACCCTGCCATGACATTACCTTACATCCTGTGGCATAAAGGGGTTAATAATAAAATTAAAATATAGATAAGTAAGTGAAGAGCCTATCAATAAGGAGCGGCACCAGGACATGCTCCATCAGAAAGGGATGTACACTGACATGCCAAATGTCATGAGACTGGAACTAATATTCTGTGGGACCCCTTCTAGCACCGCAAAGTGCAGGAACTCAACATGGCATAATAGTGACCCATAGTTAGGTTCCCTCCATCGTTTGTCTTTGGGTGAGTGATGTAAGTCTTGTGTAAGTCTGTTTTGTCTCCCTATCCTATTAGAGTGGTGTGATTGGTAGTTTGGGAATTTGGGGAGGAGCTGTGAGAGAGACATGGAGAAGAAGAGAGTAGTTGGTGGTCGGAGAAGGAGGTGCGTGCAGGAGAGACTGGCTTATGCTCCTGTCAGGGCTAAGCCGCGGTATGTCTCTTCTGTTAGGAGGCTTGTCCATTTCGGGGATGGAAGCACAGGAGATGCTGCCTAGGAGTTGGTGTGGGAGTGCAAGTACAGCACGCTCCCCCATTGAACCGCATCCAGAGGGGAAGTGCAAAAACCCGTTACCCGTTAATCTGTTTAGAAGCATTAATTTTCATGTTGAAAAGTAAAAGTAATTGACTGTTTTGGAAAATCAAAGTTGGATTGTGACTAGAGATGAGCGAACGTACTCGTTACGAGTAGTTACGCACCCGAGTTCCGCCATTTTCGAGTACTGCAGTACTCGCGCGTAAAGATTCGGGGGGCGCCGGGGGGCGGGGAGTGGCGCGGCGGTGCGGGGGGTAGCAGCGGGGAACAGGGGGGAGCCCTCTCTCTCTCCCTTTCCCCCCCCCCCCACTCCCCACTGCTACCCCCCGTGCCGCCACGGCGCCCCCCGAATTTTTTCGCCCGAGTACGGAAGTACTCGGAAATCGCGGTATTCGGGCGAAAAAGGGGCGTGGCCGAGCACGTTCGCTCATCTCTAATTGTGACTAAAAGGAAACCGCGTGTCCCAAGTTTTGAAAATCATTTTGTTTGTGGATTCATTTATTCATCGCAAGTGACGTATCGCTTATCTAGAGACACTGGCGTCACGACAATAATCTAGGACTGATCTGTGGTAATCAAGTCTGCTAAAATCTTATCTCCGTTGCTAGTGACTGAGTCAGGTTATACTTTGGACTTTTGGGAAAGGAAACAGTAGAGCCACCATGAACTGTTGCCATCTTATACCCCGCTGTCTCCCCAGCTGAAGGCTTGGTTATTGGTTGCTGCAGCATTGATTTCACAAGTGGATGGAAAATGTCTAGAGGAATATTGAGCCACTCACACCACTGTGGTATTTGTAGGTACAGGATCTCAGATGCGAATGGATCACTTCACTACATCCAATAAATACTTAATTAGGCTTGTGTCAGGCAAACATGCAGGCCACAGCATTCTTAGGGACTGTCAAGAATGCTCCTTAAACCAATTCTGGACAACTTGGGCCTGATCGTACGATGCATTATCCTGTTGGACTATGCCATCATTGTGGAGGTATATGAAGTTCATGAAAGGCTTCAAATGGGCACCAAGCAGTTAGTGAGAAATGATATCTTTAGGTGTATCAGTGGATCCAACCTATGCTATGAGAACACATGCCACACCAGTATGAAACTATCACCATCCTGCACAGTGCCTTGTTGATAACAGAGGTCCATGGATTCATGAAGTCTGTACCACACATGAACCCTACCATCAGCCGAAAACTATTGGTATTGTGACTCGTCACACCCTGCTATATGTCCTGTAGGGTCCAGTTAGCAACTTCATGAGCCCAGGTGAGACAACGTATCCAGTGTTGTGGTGTTAGCAAAGACATTCTGGTGGGTCTTCTGCTTCCATATCTCATGGAAGGTAAAGAACCCTGCAGTGACCTGTGGGATGTGTTTGGGGCCTCCTGCTTTAAATGTGGATGTGATTTCTGCCAGAGTTGCTTGCCTGTTCACATGGACAATTTTAGCTGGAGGCTGCTGGTCGTGATCATTAAGCCCTTCTGAGATGACCACTGCACTGTGCACCGTAGGTGGTAATGCCTTCTATGACATATTCCCTGTACACATGTGACACTGTGGAATGAGCAATGTTAAATGTATGTACAACTTTACAAATGAAATGTCCAATACCGCTGTCCCATGACTTCTGGCATGTCATGTATATTGGTGGATACTGCCTAGTTGACCTCTTTGTGTCTTTGGATTGTTCTGAGTAAAACTTATCAAAACTAAATCGTTTGTGGGCAATACAAGTTGGGGTTTATGGGTTATGGCCGTGTATGATTACATTTACACTGGAGATGAGTGAGCATACTCGATAAAGCAAACTACTCGAGCAAGTAGTGCCTTATTTGAGTACCTGGCAGCTCGTCTCTAAAGATTTGGGTGCAGGCAGAGGGTGGGGAGCGGCGGGGGAGAGCGGGGAGGAACGAAGGGGAGATCTCTTTCTCCCTCTCTCCCCCCCGCTCACCGCCGCAACTCACCTGTCACCCGCGCCGGCAGCCAAATCTTTAGAGACGAGCGGGCAGGTACTCGAATAAGGCCCTACTCACTCGAGTAGTTAGCCTTAGCGAGTATGCTCGCTCATCTCTAATTTACACACCTTGGGTTTTTTTCGTTTTTTTTATGGCTTATGACTTGCCCTTTCATAGTACAGAACAAACTGCATATTTTTGACATGAATTGTACACATTTCTAGCTGTTTTGATGTTTATGAAGCGGCTGATGAATTGTTCTTGTATATAGCAATATGGATTGTTGATACCTTTGCTGCTTTCAATGGCTATAAAAGGATTTATTGATTGTTTTCCCTTGATATGAAACCATCTCTGATTATATCTTGATAGTTCGTATGAAATGTCTTTCTCATATTTAAATGGACACTTTAATGTAACTTTTCAAACAACTTGTGCTTATATGATAGCTAAGGTTATCAAGTTTTCGCAGGGTCAAAGCGGGACAGAGAAGTGTGGTCAGGGGGAGAGGCTTATCATAATGTATGATTTTACCTCTGTCGTAATAAAAAGGACAGGGACATTTCAAAAGAGACAGGGAGGAACGCCCTGTGGTTTTTCCTAACTAGAGAGCTGGATGGCTATTGATATACGCCTGTTTCACTGTATAGTCCTACTATCTAATTCTGCTTATGATTGTATGCCCCCTATATCGGCCCCAGTAGTAATAGTGACCCCCACAGAGGCCTCAGTAGTTATAGTGTTTCCTATATTGACTTCAGTAGTAATACTATTACTACTGGGGCCAATAGAGGGGATACTGTTACTAATAGTGTCCCCTATATCAACCACAGTAGTAATAGTGACCGTCACAGTAGCCCCAGTACTAATAGCAACCCCCTGAGACAGATATACTTACCTATTCCTTGGGTTTAAAGCGCCGCTGTTCCTCTGCTCGGCGCTGCTGCCGGCATACGTTTGCACACCCAGACTCCTCCTCTCGTCAGTTTGTGCACCTGTAGCAGTGCCACTGAGTGATTACCAGCCAGGGAGCTGTGGCAGATGACCAGATGTCCCCAAAGACGGTTGTCCAGCTTAGGGACCCTGGAGAAAGCAGGACACAGAGTTCCAAAGTGGGACTGTCCCATCTAAATTGGGATGTCTTATGATACCCTATGATAGCCAGTGTAATAATTAGCAAAACTGCAATTTACTTTGTTTACGTGAAATAGTGTTTTTGTGCTGAAAAATTACTCTAAAGTGCTTCCTACCTTGCCGTCCACTGTCTGCACTCACATGATTGTTAGGGGCCATGATGAAGGCAGAGGACAGGGGTAGGTCACCCTGTTCCTTGAACTGTATGCAAAGAGCAGAGAGGAGAGACACACACAGACATGCCTGCTGCAAGAGCTAATGGTGAGCTATCTGCTGCTGTTTATACACATGTACATTTCTACATGATAAGGTTATGTCTGTGTGTGTAACAGAGACCAGAATCTATGCAGTTTTTTGTGTACAATCTATAGAACACAGCACACATAACAGAGTAACAGGCTCCTCCCACCAGTCCTAAGAACGTGCAGAATTAGACGTACAGCCGGCAGAGGGGAACATAGGGAAAAAATACAGGATACATGTCATATAATTGCCAGAAATAGTGATATTCTTCATGTAAACAAACATAGCAGCTTATTCTGAAAAATTATCTGAAAAGTCAGGTAGGCTTTGAGATTGGGCCTTACAATTTTTGGATGAGAGGCATCTGGACTTGCCTATTAGTGTGAGGATATTACTTGGATGTAGTGTAGGTTCTCTAATAAACCAGTTATTTTAGGGCACAATGTATCAGAACCCTGATTTTCTTCCAGTGAGTGTGTTATTACACCTACTACATGACTTATAGCTACTGCTGTTTATATTGTCCTGTCTCAATTTCCGATAAGGAGAAGGTTGGAAAGTGGGGTGCTTGAATAAGGGCAGGGCTCAGCTTAGGTAGTGCTGAGTTAGGAATTTATTAGGGTATCTCTATCTATTTTTTAATCTTATGATTTAAGGGAAACTGTCACCATTTTTACACCTATAAAAGCCTTTATACCATTAAATAGGTGATAAAATGGGCATTTACATGCAAATGGTGGGTCATCCGCACTGGGTGGTCCTGACCATCTGGGAGGCCTGCATGCCTCCCCAAACACCGACCCACACCGTGCATGTTATTGCATGCTATTGCTGCCGCATTCTAAATCTCTCAAAAGTGCCGTGAGCAATGTCATTGGCACATGTGCAGTACATGTCTGATCCAGACAGCTTCATGAAATAAATGAGATGGTCAGGACAGCCACCGCACAGATCACCCATCATCTGCATGCAGTGAGGGAATATTTAAACCATTGATTTTACAGGTATGCAAGACCCATGGGTGTGAAAATACCTATTTATGTCCATTTTATTACCTAGTAAATGGTATATAGGGTTTTATAGGTGTAAAAATAGTGACAGGTTTCCTTTAAAGGTTAAACATAAATTATCAGAAAAATTGCCTGTATATAAATATTTGTCTGGTCTTTTGAGACTTCCAGGATATTCTAAGCCAGAGGTGTCCAATTCAGTTTAACCAAGGGCCCCATCAGCCTAAAAGTGCATTTAGAGCTCAGTCACATGGGCGCATCGGCGCCCATGTTCCTGCACGAAGAAGACGGACGCACTGCAGGTGCGGACGACTCTCCGCACCGCTGGAAGAAAGAACACACGAGCGGCAATGGAGCCAGTCATGTGTTCTTTCTTCCCGCGGTGCAGAGATTCGTCCACACCTGCAGTGCGGCCGTCTCATCGTGCAGGAACATGGGCGCCGATGCGCCCGTGTGACTGAGCCCTTAGACACAAAGATAATAGCTTAAAAGATGGCTTTTGAGTGATCATTTTGCATAATCTACTAATTGGTACTAATGAGCTGCTGGGAGCTGAATTTATTCAGAGGACCACCCGCTGTTCTCTGAATAAATCCCCTTTGTTCTGCCATGGGGCTGACAGCTGAGACAGTGTAATCAGCTGTTATCAGCTCTCCCTGTGCAGGACAAAGCATGAGGTCCTGCTTATCAGCTCTTCTGCCAAATGATAGATTTCAAGCGAACTGAAATTCATCGTTTGGCCGAACAGTGAAAGATGGGCATAGTCACAGAGTGCAGGATTGTGTAAGAAACTCAGAAAAGCCCTTCACAGAGCAGACTATTACTAAAATTGTTGCCTAATAAATTCAATTAAAAAGACACACATACACAGGCAGAGACAGACCCTAGAAGGCACCCTCAATTGGGGAAGACCAGGGGGTGCATCAACAGGGCAGTTAGACAACAACAAACTTAATACACACTCAGACATAAGCACATAAAGTCAATGACTAGAGGACCTGTAAGTCGAGGACACTTTAGTGGCTCCCTTAGCGGGATTTGATGTTGTGTTTTAATAGAAAACGAGTCCTTTTAGCCCAGTCTGATTTCCAGTAGGTATTGGTTCCTCTAATGTCTAGACTCATAGAGATAGTGTCTTACCCTAAATAGTAGGTAGACGCATGGTCTAGATTTAATACGGTGGCTCCAACAATTTAAGCTAAACACACTCGGGAGTTACCAACTTATACCTAGACCCATAAAAGTGGCGTCTTTCCCCAAAATTCTAAGTAGACGCAGGGTCTAGGTTTAATACAGTGGCTCAAACAATTTACGCTAAGCACACTCAGAGGTTACAAACATGACGCGTTTCACCGCTGACTTAGCGGATCTTCAGGAGAGTGAGTGGTGTGACCTATAGCCTTGATAGTAGACCCCTCTCTTTTTTATTTTCTGCTATTCACTGGGTCAACGAGGGTGATCTGCAGCATATTTGTATGACCAAAATGCACTTACACCCATATGAATGAGCCCTAGTAGTGACATCCATAGTGGCCACCGTGGTAACATTGCCTCCCTAATGCACCTGTAGTGATAATGACCTCCACAGTAGTCTTATTAGTAATAGTGACCCCCATAGTGGCCCCAGTAGTGATAGTAATATTGACTCCCCGTAGTAGCTCCAGTAGTAAGTGACCCCCATAATGGTCCCAGCAGTAATAGTGACCCCCATAGGCCCCGAGTAGTAACAGTGAGTCCCATAGTGTCTCCAGTAGAAAGAGAGTCCCCTATATTGGCCCCAGTAGTAATTGTGACCCCCATAGTAGTCCCAGGGATGCTGCTTCGCCAAAGGCCAGTAGCAACCCCCCTATTGGCTTCTATCCAGGCAGCATCTCTATAGGCTTTGCAACTGAGTCTGTGACTGCTGACCTCTCACCTCAGTGTAGACATCAGCAGTCGGAAAAAATCAGCAGTCACATACTCTGCACTGCGCCGCTGGACTGGAACTGCAGGCGGGGTGAGTCAAATTCTTAAGTAGTTTTCCAGGCAGCACCAGCTGTCAGTGCCAGGATGCACCAGGGTTGGAGTGGAAGAATTGCAATGACCCCTGCGGCCGGCGCTCGCTATTGCAAGCACAACTCTCATTAAAATCAATAGGAACTGCACTTGTAATTGTAGGCTGGGGTCCCATTGTTTTCAGTGAGAGCTGTGCCTGCAATTACAAGTGCCGGCCACTACACAGAAGTCAGAGCAGCAGCTTCTGCTCCAACATGATGTTTCCCAGCAGGCCTTGTGTTTGACATGTGTGTTCTCATTTTTCTTTTCATACAGACTGATAGATGATTTATGCATAGTCCATGAAACGAGTAATGATGCATGGCAAGCAGGGGCTCAAGTGTTACAAAACTTTGATGTATTGATGAACTCTGTATCTTCACACATTGTGGAAATGCTGCAAGTCTTCTGCAGTGGAATTAGCTGTGGAGTATCTGCAGCACCTTACTGTGCAGGCAGGGTGGAGCGGACTTCAGGAACTCTCATCCACATGCTGCAGAAAAAAATCCACATTGTAAATTGACCTTGAATATTGTTTTCACAGCAGATTTCGACCTCATGAGCACGGCCGGGTTGGACTCCACCTGTGAAATATCGCAGCGGAATCAAACCCGGCGGTCCCTATAGACCCTATACTCACCTCTCAGGATCCACTACGAGTGTCTTGTCTGCTGAGCCGGCACGCATGGGCAGTGCAGTGCATGACACACCGGTGCTGGGCTGTGACGCGGATTCCCGCGATACTTCCGCTGTGCTCACGGCGGAAGTATCGCAGGACGGACAGCTTCCGTTGACTGCAATGGAAGCCGTCCGTGCATTTTCCCACAGAATAGAACATGCTGCGATTTCCCCCCCTCGAGCGGAAATAGCTGTTGATTTCCGCTCGTGGGCAGGGGAGAATCATTTAGCATGGTATGTCTATGGATGGACATTGCTGCGGGTGTCTGACCCCGAATTCTGCAGCAATCATCCGTCCGTGGGCATTATCTCTTCAAATGAAGGGGTGAAATCTGCGTCAAAACTTACATTTAACCCTTTTTAATCCAATTTGTATCCTGGTTTTCCTAGGGGGCTTACTCTTTTTCTGCCGTTATACAATGGCGCTATCTGCTGGCTAAAGCCAGTACTGCGTGAGGTGACACGTTGGATAGGCACCGACAGCAGAGAGGCTGGCAATAAACAGTAACCCTGACGGATGTCTCCCAACATCAGAGCTATACAGCCTTAAATCACAATGTCTTCAGACGTCAGACAGTGGATTGGAAAGGGTTAACACATGTGGATTTTGATGTGGATTCTTCCATGGAGCGGCACCAAAATCCACAGCAGATTTTCTACTGCAAAAACTGTGTGAACATAGACTTTTGGTGAATCTTTATGGAATCTATCACATAATAACTAGAGATGAGCGAACGTACTCGTCCGAGCTTGATACTCGTTCGAGTATTAGCGTGTTCGAGATGCTCGTTACTCGTGACGAGTACCACGCGATGTTCGGGTTACTTTCACTTTCATCTCTGAGACGTTAGCGCGCTTTTCTGGCCAATAGAAAGACAGGGAAGGCATTACAACTTCCCCCTGCGACGTTCAAGCCCTATACCACCCCCCTGCAGTGAGTGGCTGGCGACATCAGGTGTCACCCGCGTATATAAATCGGCCCCTCCCGCGGCTCGCCACAGATGCGTTCTGACATACTTTAGGGAAAGTGCTGTCTTGGTGGAGCTGCTATAGGTAGAGTGTTAGGAGTATTTTAGGCTTCAAGAACCCCAACGGTCCTTCTAAGGGCCACATCTAACCGTGTGCAGTACTGTGGAGGCTGCTTTTTGCAGTGTTGCACATATTTTTTGGGGGGTATATCGGCCGTGCAGAGCATTGCGCCCTGCAGTAATACTCCAGGGCCAGAAGCGCTTAGGCAGGGACATAAGACATATTGCTTGAATATAGGCAGTGGGCCTTTGCAAAAACATTTGGGGAAAAAAATCTATTTGGGCTGCCTGTGACTGTCCTCAGTGTTCTGGGTCTCTGCTGGGTGTAGTAGTCCTCCTAATTCATACGCAGCCAGCTAAGTGTTACAGCAGGCTTGCGCAAAATTATTTCCTGGCTCTGTCTGGGCTATTAAATCACTGCTGTATTGCAGTCCACAGTGCAACACTCTGCAGTTCTTTGACATACTCCAGGGCCAGAAGTGGTGGTTAGGCAGGCACAGAAGACATATTGATTGAATATAGGCAGTGGGCCTTTGCAAAAACATTTGGGGAAAAAAATCTATTTGGGCTGCCTGTGACTGTCTTCAGTGTTCTGGGTCTCTGCTGGGTGTAGTAGTCCTCCTAATTCATATGCAGCCAGCTAAGTGTTACAGCAGGCTTGCGCAAAATTATTTCCTGGCGTTCCGTAAGCGAAGTCAGCCTCCAACCACAGGCCAATAAGCGGCACATTTAATTACAGCGTTCTGTTTCTGCACTACTGGTAATACACCATGCTGAGGGGTAGGGGTAGGCCTATAGGACGTGGACGCGGGCGAGGACGCGGAGGCCCAAGTCAGGGTGTGGGCACAGGCCGAGCCAGTGCGGTGGCCCGGGGTAGAGGCAGGGCCAGACCAAATAATCCACCAACTGTTTCCCAAAGCGCCCCCTCGCGCCATGCCACCCTGCAGAAGTCAAGGTGCTCTACGGTGTGGCAGTTTTTCACAGAGACGCCTGACGACCGACGAACAGTGGTGTGCAACCTTTGTCGCGCCAAGATCAGCCGGGGAGCCACCACCACCAGCATGCGCAGGCATATGATGGCCAAGCACCCCACAAGGTGGGACGAAGGCCGTTCACCGCCTCCGGTTTGCACCACTGCCTCTCCCCCTGTGCCCCAACCTGCCACTGAGATCCAACCCCCCTCTGAGGACACAGGCACTACCGTCTCCTGGCCTGCACCCACACCCTCACCTCCGCTCTCCTCGGCCCCATCCAGCAACGTCTCTCAGCGCAGCGTCCAGACGTCGCTAGCGCCACTGTTTGAGCGCGAGCGCAAGTACGCCGCCACGCACCCGCACGCTCAAGCGTTAAACGTGCACATTGCAAAATTGATCAGCCTGGAGATGCTGCCGTATAGGCTTGTGGAAATGGAGGCTTTCAAAAACATGATGGCGGCGCTACTCGGTTCCCAGTCGCCACTACTTTTCCCGATGTGCCGTTCCAGCCCTGCACGACCACGTCTCCCGCAACATTGTACGCGCCCTCACCAACGCGGTTACTGCCAAGGTCCACTTAACAACAGACACGTGGACAAGCACAGGCGGGCAGGGCCACTATATCTCCCTGACGGCACATTGGGTGAATTTAGTGCAGGTTGGGACAGAGTCAGAGCCTGGGACCGCTCACCCTACCCACCCCCCGAATTGCGTGCCCCAGCTCGGTGGTAGTATCTGCGGCGGTGTATGCTTCCTCCACTAAACCACCCTCCTCCTCCTCCTATGCAACTTCTGTCTCGCAATCAAGATGTGTCAGCAGCAGGACGTCGCCAGCAGTCGGTGTCGCGCGGCATGGCAGCACAGCGGTGGGCAAGCGTCAGCAGGCCGTGCTGAAACTACTCAGCTTAGGAGAGAAGAGTCAGATGGCCCACGAACTGCTGCAGGGTCTGACAGAGCAGACCGACCGCTGGCTTGCGCCGCTGAGCCTCCAACCGGGCATGGTCGTGTGTGACAACGGCCGTAACCTGGTGGCGGCTCTGCAGCTCGGCAGCCTCATGCACGTGCCATGCCTGGCCCATGTCTTTAATTTGGTGGTTCAGCGCTTTCTGAAAAGCTACCCACATTTGTCATACCTGCTCGGAAAGGTGCGCCGGGTCAGCGCACATTTCCGCAACTCCAAGACGGACGCTGCCACCCTGCGGACCCTGCAACATCGGTTTCATCTGCCAGTGCACCGATTGCTGTGCGACGTGCCGACACAGTGGAACTCTACGCTCCACATGTTGGCCAGGCTCTATGAGCAGCGTAGAGCTATTGGGGAATACCAACTCCAACATGGGCGGCGTAGTGGGAGTCAGCCTCCTCAATTATTTACAGAAGAGTGGGCCTGGTTGGCAGCCATCTGCCAGGTCCTTGGAAACTTTGAGGAGTCTACCCAGATGCTGAGCAGGGATGCTGCAATCATTAGCGTCACCATTCCTCTGCTATGCCTCTTGAGAAGTTCCCTGCAAAGCATAAAGGCAGACGCTTTGCACTCGGAAACGGAGGCGGGGGAAGACAGTATGTCGCTGGATAGTCGGAGCACCCTCATGTCTATATCTCAACGCGTTGAGGAGGAGGATGAGGGGGATGAGGAGGAGGGGGAAAAGACAGCTTGGCCCACTGCTGAGGGTACACATGCTGCTTGCCTGTCATCCTTTCAGCGTGTATGGCCAGAGGAGGAGGGGGAGGAGCATGAGGAGGAGGGGGAAGAGACAGCTTGGCCCACTGCTGAGGGTACACATGCTGCTTGCCTGTCATCCTTTCAGCGTGCATGGCCAGAGGAGGAGGAGGAGGATCCTGAAAGTGATCTTCCGAGTGAGGACAGCCATGTGTTGCGTACAGGTACCCTGGCACACATGGCTGACTTCATGTTAGGATGCCTTTCTCGTGACCCTCGCGTTACATGCATTCTGGCCACTACGGATTACTGGGTGTACACACTGCTCGACCCACGGTATAAGGAGAACCTTTCCACTCTCATTCCCGAAGAGGAAAGGGGTTCGAGAATAATGCTATACCACAGGGCGCTGGTGGACAAACTGATGGTAAACTTCCCATCCGACAGCGCAAGTGGCCGAAGGCGCATTTCCGCGGGCCAGGTAGTAGGGGAGGCGCAGAGATCAGGCAGCATGTACAGCGCAGGCAGGGGACCATTCTCCAAGGCCTTTGCCAGCTTTATGGCTCCCCAGCAAGACTGTGTCACCGCTCCCCAGTCAAGGCTGAGTCGGCGGGAGCACTGTAAAAGGATGGTGAGGGAGTACGTAGCCGATCGCACGACCGTCCTCGGTGACACCTCTGCCCCCTACAACTACTGGGTGTCGAAGCTGGACACGTGGCCTGAACTCGCGCTGTATGCCCTGGAGGTGCTTGCTTGTCCTGCGGCTAGCATCTTGTCAGAGAGTGTGTTTAGTGTGGCTGGGGGAATCATCACGGATAAGCGTACCCACCTGTCAACCGACAGTGCCGACAGGCTTACACTCATCAAGATGAACAAAGCCTGGATTTCCCCAGACTTCTCTTCTGCACCAGCGGACAGCAGTGATACCTAAGCAATACGTAGGCTGCACCCGCGGATGGAAGCATCGTTCTCTATCACCATCAAAAACGGGGACCTTTTTGCTTCATCAATCTGTGTATAATATTCCTCCTCCTCCTCCTGCTCCTCCTCCTGAAACCTCACATAATCACGCCGAACGGGCAATTTTTCTTAGGCCCACAAGGCTCAGTCATATAATTTTTCTAAACAATTTTTATACGTTTCAATGCTCATTAAAGCGTTGAAACTTTCACCTCAACCAATTTTTATTTTAACTGGGCTTCCTCCAGGCCTAGTTACCAATTAAGCCACATTAACCAAAGCGATTAATGGATTTCACCTGCCCTCTTGGTGGGGCATGGGCAATTTTTCTGACGTACATTAGTACTGTTGGTACACCAATTTTTGGGGGCCCTCGCCTACAGTGTAATCAAATTAATTTTTAGCCCACCTGCATTACAGCTGACGTTAGCTGTTTTGGGCACTGCAATGGGATATATTTATGTACCGCCGGTTGCTTCCTGGCACCCACCCATGCTGTCGGTCCACAGGGAGTTGTAACTGCATGTGTCCACTTCTAAAGAACCCCAGTCTGACTGGGGCATGCAGTGTGGGCCGAAGCCCACCTGCATTAAGCACGACATTACCTCAGCTGTGATGGGCAATGCAATTGGATATATTTATGTACCGCCAGTGGGTTCCAGGGAGCCACCCATGCCGTGGGTCCACAGGGAGTTGTAACTGCATGTGTCTACTTCTAAAGAACCCCAGTCTGACTGGGGCATGCAGTGTGGGCCGAAGCCCACCTGCATTAAGCACGACATTACCTCAGCTGTGATGGGCAATGCAATTGGATATATTTATGTACCGCCAGTGGGTTCCAAGGAGCCACCCATGCCGTGGGTCCACAGGGAGTTGTAACTGCATGTGTCTACTTCTAAAGAACCCCAGTCTGACTGGGGCATGCAGTGTGGGCCGAAGCCCACCTGCATTAAGCACGACATTACCTCAGCTGTGTTGGGCACTGCAATGGGATATATTTATGTACCGCCGCTGGCTTCCTGGCACCCACCCATGCTGTCGGTCCACAGGGAGTTGTAACTGCATGTGTCTACTTCTAAAGAACCCCAGTCTGACTGGGGCATGCAGTGTGGGCCGAAGCCCACCTGCATTTAATCGGACGTTACCTCAGCTGTGATGGGCACTGCAATGGGATACATTAATGTACAGCCGGTGGGTTCCAGGGAGCCACCCATGCTGTGGGTGCACACGGAATTCCCATTGCGGAGTTGTACCTGCCTGTGACTATTTATAAAAAAACGCGGTCTGACTGGGGCATGCAGACACCTTGACAGAATGAATAGTGTGTGGCACATAGGTTCCCCATTGCTATGCCCACGTGTGCAGCTCCTGATGGAGGTGGCACAGGATTGGATTTCTCGTTGCTTCTGTACAGCATTGTGGGCTTTTGCCCCGCCCCTTTTAAAGAGGGTCGCTGCCTAGCCATGCCAACCCTCTGCAGTGTGTGCCTGCGGTTCCTCCTCATGGCAGACGCACTTGAATAGACATGAGGGTGGCGTGGCATGAGGGCAGCTGAAGGCTGGGCAGGGACAGTTTGGTGTGCGCTGTGGACACTGGGTCGTGGGGGGGGGGGGGGGTTGGGCAGCATGTAACCCAGGAGAAGTGGCAGCGGAGTGTCATGCAGGCAGTGATTGTGCTTTGTTGGAGGTAGTGTGGTGCTTAGCTAAGGTATGCATTGCTAATAAGGGCTTTTCAGAAGTAAAAGTTGTTGGGAGGGGGGGGGGGGACTCTTGCCGCTATTGTGGCTTAATAGTGGGACCTGGGAACTTGAGATGCAGCCCAACATGTAGCCCCTCGCCTGCCCTATCCGTTTCTGTGTCGTTCCCATCACTTTCTTGAATGGCCCAGATTTTCACAAATGAAAACCTTAGCGAGCATCAGCGATATACAAAAATGCTCGGGTCGCCCATTGACTTCAATGGGGTTCGTTACTCGAAACGAACCCTCGAGCATCGCGAAAAGTTCGTCCCGAGTAACGAGCACCCGTGCATTTTGGTGCTCGCTCATCTCTAATAATAACCAAGGACATCAAAAACTTCTGCCTTCCAAAAAACTATTACTTAAGAAACTTTAACAGGCGGAGATGTAAAGAGTAACTGCACTTTTTAAAAACTTTTGACATGTCAGAGTGATGCCGAGACCCCCAATGATCGCTCAAAAGAAGGGGCTACTGCGCTGTGCACCCAAGCAATGTGCCTCTTCGGCTATGATTGTTGCTTGTTGGCTCCTCACAACAGCTGAAGACACACACATAGATTTCTATAGAAATCTATGCAACTGTCTTCAGCTGCCGAGAGGAGCAGACAGGCAGAGAAGACAGCCAAATGGGTACAGCGCTCCGGTGAGCGCCACAACCTCTTCATTTCAGCTATCAGCGGGAACTTAGCACCTGGACCATCACTCTGACATGTCAAAAGTTCTTAAAAAGTGCAGTTACTCTTCAAGGATTTTATTTGAAGCACATGGGGTTTAACTTTTGACTTTCCCCTATCTTAAGTGATACTTAGAATGTGCAGCGTAACACCCTGATAAATCTAGAACTGCACTTGAAGAAGATTGACTATGAGCTTGTGAAGACCATTTTAATCAGGACCACAACTTCATTGTCCCCTTATCCAGCACCCTGTATTATAGTCCTTGGTTCTATATACAATCCACACTCTTTCCCATATTCAAAGCTGAAATTCTTTTTTGTTGAACTGTATGGGAAAAAAAACTTTTTTTTTGCAAATGTCCTGCAGGTGGCAGCACAGCATAGCGAATAGAAAATAAACACGAATTCGTCATTTGATTAAGAATATTTATCAACTGTTATAATACAGAACTGAAAACAGGAAAGTCCAGGAAATTATTTTCTGTTAGTATATTTCTTTTAATTTTTTTATTTTATTTTATTTTTTTACAAAATATACAAAAAAATTTTTTACCGCTTCTTCCAAGGTGTTTACATGCTCATAACACATGATGAAGCTCCCTGATTTGTAGGTCTCATGCGTCTACAGTATCTTATAAGCCATTACCATCCCATAACCAGATGGGAACAATCCCGAATAAATCTGCTACATTCTGAGAAGGACCTTTAAGTAGTGGACAGCAGATGGTTAGTGGTGCTAGATTCTATTGAGCCCTATGAGGCTAGGTTCCCCTATAGCAGTTGGGACAGAGAGAAGTTTGCTATGTTTTTTTTTTTTTTTTTTGCATAGCTTGATCCGGATCCATAAGAGTCTTTCTTGGATCCGATTCCCGATTTGTAAAAAAAAAATAAAAAATAACACGGACGACAAATGAGCCACTCTATGTCAGGACTGCTATATAAGAACTGCGCCTTACAGTGTATAAATGCATTTCACATCTTCATGACTGTGACCCAGACTTTGACTCCCCCCCTATTTGGCTCATCGAAATATTCTGTAAACAGTTGAAAAGCAAATTTTTGAAACTTTTTGAGAAACAGATACTTTGTAACATGAAGGAAACCATCACCTCTTCTAGGCCCCATACTTCCCTGCGGACCATTCCCTGGTCAGTGAAAATAGGAGGGGGTAGGACATAAGACACTATATCCAAGATCCCGTTAAAGACATAGTACTTACACAAAAAGGAGGGCTACAGCTGGCCAGAAATGCATAGATTTTCCTCCGGTACGTAAGAAACCTTCTTGATCCTCAATGATTGCCAGAACCTTCGTCCCTAAATAATAATCTATATAAAGTTTTTTTTCTACAGTGCAAATGGAAAATTAGCTGAAATCAGTGTTTGAACTAAAATTTTGGGCCAAAAGTGGTGGTAGAGGTAACAACCAAAAAAATTATTAGGGTTGACGGCCTATCCTCATCAAGTGGGTTTAATATTAACAGCTCACTAACATTTGGAGGACTTATATATAATTTATTTAAGGGTTACTGTTCTTGAATGTTCTATAGGCTTTTTTTTTTCGACCTTTAAAAAACTTGCCCTAGGGTAGAGAATGCTATAAAAAATAAAATACTAACCTTTCTACTATGCTTTCACTCTATCGCTACCAATCCAGTCACCACCAAAACAGGAAGTGATGGCATCGTGTTCATTGATCATGTGACTGCTACAGCCAGTGGTCATATGTGCATGAGTGGCATGTGACCACTGAGGCCAGGGATTAGCTGCGATGATCTAGTGAGCAATGAACATGCCCTCATCACTTCCTGTCTCAGCAGAGACCAGAGGGGAAGTGACTGGGTCAGTGGCACTGGGCCAGAGACACAGTGGAATCGTGACTAAGGGCTATTTTATTTTTTATGCCATTTCCTTCTGAAGGATGAGTATTTTTAAAGTCAGAAAATCCCTTCTAGCTTTATGCCTTTACTACTACTGTGGCTACATATGGAATCCTTAAAGCTCCATATTGCAAGCTGCATGATGTTTTCCCCTAGAAGCTGTTCTTCTAAGGAGGAATTCCTCAATTATACAGCATGCAATGGAACCTTCAAGAATTTTGTGGTGGCTTATACAGGTCCTGCAAGAATTTTGTGGTGGCATGTACAGGTCCTGCAAGAATTTTGTGGTGGCAAGTACAGGTCCTGCAAGAATTTTGTGGTGGCTTGTACAGGTCCTGCAAGAATTTTGTGGTGGCATGTACAGGTCCTGCAAGAATTTTGCAGTGGTTTGTATAGGTCCTGGAAGAATTTTGTGGAGGCATGTACATGTTAGGGGAGATTTCCTCTTTAAAGGGTGTGTAGATTTGTACAACCATTATTATTGCACCGATACACCTATTGCTATCTTAAAAACTGAAACAACTTTACCAACAGTCTTGATTAAAATCTCCAACTGCCTTCTCTATACAGCATCTATCATTCTAGACCAATGCGTCTCCATGGTTACAAACTACAAACAGACTGTTGTCTGATCCTGCTGTCATGTTTTACTCCCTTCACTTTTGCCCATTCTTCTGTTGTGAGTGTGGAATATCCATGACTGCAAGATCGGACTGTACACGGAGTTCGTTTGCAGCATTGTTTCAGTTTCTATTTTAGATGCGCAATAAAATGCTTGCAAAAGTATTCATACCCTTTAATGTTATATTTAAGCCAATAAGTGACTATTGAGTAAACTGTGTGCATGCTGCTTGAGATAAAACTTGATATACAATACTAGACGCAAGGTCATGGTGGATCCCAGTAACTGCTCAGTATAAGACTCCTCTGCTCAGTGACGACAGCTGGTGCTAATGTTTCTGCAGTGTCTTAGTGTCTACCGTTCCCTCGACTGCATTGTACTGCAGCCAGGGACACTGATGTTCGAGAGTCGCAATGCTTCACAGACCCTGCTACCTCGCCAATATAAAAGGAAAGGCAGAGAGTGAGCAGCCGTATAGACTTATCTCTTCTGAGGGTGAACTTTATGCAACTTTATGTGTGAAGGCGAAAAAAAGGACAAGGTAATATATTATAAAACACAGTATAAAACACTGAACAGACTAACTCCAGGGAAATATATACAAATCTCCTTCTTGCCTTTACTTGGAAACAACCTTGGCAGTTGATCCAATAGACTGTAATTTGTGATATGGGATGAGTAAATTAATTTAGGACCACTGCGACCCTCGAAGCAGGATCAGGAGCAAACGAAAATTGTTAACAACTTTGACCTTTACGAAAGGTATTCATAGCCTCCATGGTGTAGTTCTTATGATTAGCTATGTGAACTGAGAATAGCTAAGGTTACCTAGGGTCATTCTCACACTATTGCCAAAGATTGAGAATGACCCTGGGTTACCCTTAGTCATTCTCATTCTATAGTCTTTGCTCATCAGGTTAGGGCTTTTTCACATCACCCTTAGGTTATCATCTTGTTTGTTCCTCCAAAACCCTTTTGATCACTAGATGGAAACGAACAGCACCAAATGGACCCCATTGATGTTAATGGGGTCCATTCAGCTTCTATTATGCCTGCTAGCATTTTACCGCACTCAATAGTGTGGCATGTAACACTATTTAATCTTGGACTTTCATAGAAATCTGAGATAGAGGCTCCAAATGAAATATCCAATGCAGATGTGAATGAGGCCTTAAAGGGGTGAAGACATCATAAAGGGAAGTCACCAAATCTGAGGAGAACCTCTCGATAAAAACTGCCACTGTTCTGATGGATCTGGGCCACCCATGCTACCCAATAGCAATTGATCACTGGGGATTAGAAAAGCTGCACCCACAGTGATTAGTTGACTGTCACACCAGATCCTGTTACAAACAGCATCATTGTCGATGGAGTAGTTCTTATAATTAACTATGTAAAGTCACAACGGTTTAGATTACCTGAGGGTCATTTTCATACTGCTACCAAACTCTGAGACTATGGGTTATTCTTCGTTAATTCCATGCTACAGTTGAAATAGGTTAAAGAGGTTGTCTGTAGTGATGAGCGAACGTTTGAAAAGTTCACTTTGGCAAGTTCACTGAACTTTTTCAAAAAGTTTGGCTCAGTCCAAATTAGTTTGAGCTGTACCAAAAAATTTGCCAAAACCGTTAAAATTTGTGCATAATACTGTCTAAAAGCCATAAAAGCCCTAACACTCTGAGAGCGTTATACGGGACTCATATGGCTCTTAAATAGTGTTATACACCAGTACACAGGAGTAGTGTTAAGCGAATGGAACTAGTAGAACCCAGTTTCAGGTAGAGTTTTGCTAAACACTTGGTTCAGATTCATGCTGAACCTGAAACAAAGTTCTACTGTAAATGGTTTGGTTTGCTCAACACTAGTTTTCTCATAAAGACAACTCTTTTCCCTATGCCCTATTAACGGATAGAGATGACCTAGAGAGGGGATCATCCATTTGGGACCTCATTTTATCAGAAAAGAGAACAAACTCTGAGAGTGTCTCCTTCATTCACAATGTTGGGCTTCATTCTCAGACCAGCAAAAAATGGACATGTTCAAAAACTTTTGGGGTCTTTAACAAAATCACTAATACCGTGTTTCCCTGAAAATAAGCCTTAGGCTGATTGTTCAGGATTTTTGTGGAACCTTCAAATATAAGCCCTACCCCAAAAATAAGCCTTAGTTACACTACATAAAAAAAGGAATACATTACCGAGCAAGCTTGGTCCAGGTTCCTGCCACTGTTCTCCAGATGTCTGGCGCATTTCCCGCAGTCCTCAACCACTCATACAGCATTACTTCATGGTTTACGGGATTCATAAATCCCACCTCCAGGAAGTAATGGCTGTCATTGATTCATTGAGCACTGCATTGATTGGCTGAGCAGCAGTCAAAGAACCAATCACAGCCATCGCATTGGTTCATCGAGCGCTGCATTGATTGGCTGAGTAGCGATCGAAGATCTAATGAACAGTCATCGCATTGTGGAGTCAGTATTTATGAATTAGCTGAGCCTCCACAATGAGACGGCTGTGATTGGTTCTTTGACCACTGCATTACTTGGCTGAGCAGCGGTTGAAGAACCAATCAACAGCCATTGCGCTGTGGAGACAGAATTTACGAATTGGCTGAGCCCCAGCTCAGCTAATTCATAAATCCCGCCTCCACAATGCGATGGCTGTTGATTGGTTCTTCACCTGCTGCTCAGCCTATCAATGCAGCACTTAATGAACCAATGTGATGGCTGTGATTGGTTCTTTGACCGCTACATTGATTAGCTGAGCAGTGGTTGAAGAACCAATTAACAGCCTTTGCTCTGTGGAGGAGGAATTTATTAATTGTCTGCGCTGCGGCTCAGCTAATTCATAAATCCCGCCTCTACAATGCGATGTCTGTTGGTTGGTTCTTCACCCGCTGCTCAGCCAATCAATGCAGCGCTAGATGAACCAATGTAATGGCTGTGATTGGTTCACCAAGCACTGCATTAATTGGCTGAGCAGTGGTCGAAGAACCAATCACAGCCATCGCTTCCTTGAGGCAGGTTTTATGAATCCCATAACCAAGAAGTGATGCTGTACAAGCGGGACTGAGGACTGCGGGAACCACGCCAGACCTCTGGAGAGCAGCAGGAAGGACCTGCTAGGTAGTATAATAAGACCTCCCCTAAAAGAAGACCTAGGGCCTTTTGGGGGCAACAATGAATATAAGACAGGGGCTTATTTTTGGGGAAACATGGTAGTTTGGTAGTAGTGGTACCTTCTAAATTTTCTCTGGGACCTGAAATGAACATAGCTATGAAATTAAGACTTTCTCTTCTCAAAGGTGGCAACTTGTGGGTCATTCTATTTTATTTATTCGGGGTCCTATATTTAAGGTTGACCTGCAGGTCTATGGAAGAATATAGATAACATACCATCCTACTATGTTGAGCTGGAATCAATTATCAGTTGGCAAACTGAGCTCTGCTACATCTGTTCTTCAAGGTACCTTCCAGGAAATCATGTTCAGCTAGATTATTCAAAAAGTTACACTGGTGATCATCAGTTCAAGAGCTAATATTAGATATGTAGGTCAAGAAAGGGTTTCAACATTCCACGTTGGTCCACCATCTTCTTATTTCTATAAAGGAGAGGAAACTGATCTGCTTGATGTGTTGGATCTATGGGATCATAGAAGACTTTGAAAAGCTTGACATCTCGATTCACTTAAAAATGGCAAAGCAATTTACCGGATGGAGAGGGAACTCTACTAATAGAATCATAAATCCTTAGGACTCGAAATGCGGTAACTCGATTCTGTTGATTCCTACTTCTATAATTCGTACTTTTTCTACAGCTTCACTGCAAATGTCAACATTTTCCAAGGCCATCGACCCATTCCTCCCCTACAATTCAGTTGCCTTCAGTGATACAAAGTATCAAAGTTTCTGGTCGTATTATGTTTATGCATTAGAAAAGCAATCCGGACATTCTTTTTTTTGTTTGTTTGTTTTTTTCTTATTTTTTACCAACATCACTCAAGAAACAGGATTTCATGCGGCAGGCCGGGCATCTCAAAGTATTATGCAGGATGCAGGAAACTGAGTTTTACGGTTTTAGTTTTTTAAATCTGCCACAGCAAATGTAAACATAGCAGGAGGACGATATTAATTACTGACTGCTTAGGTAACCCAACAATCAGAGAGTCATTCGAGAGTGTGTACAGAAGACGCACTCCGGCATAGCCCATCCCTCACCCCACCCATGTTTAAGTAGGTGCCCAGCACCCATTCAGCAGTGCTAAAAGGAAGGGGAACTTATCGATTTCATTAATGTCAATTCTGAGTGGTAAAAGACCTATGAGCAAGTGCAACCTCTGACCCAATTATTGTATTAATCAAACCAAATGAACTACCCTACCCCATAAAAATAGTGGTATCCATACAGTTTATAGATTACTACCATGCAAGCCATACATACCCACGTTAGTGTGCTGCCAAGCATTCCACCCCACAGGTGGCTGGCACATCAAATGCCGCAAAGCTTTGCTGTAGATATTGAGTTTTTGTATTCAAGTCATTAAGAAGGTATATGCACCCCTGGTAATATTAGAAATATTATTAGAGACATTCTTTCGCGGCCAAAATGCATATTTTTTTTTAGTGGTCATATGGAAAATTCAGAAAATGTATGCATGGATTATTTTGAAGTTATTTTTTTCTTTTTTCTCGATTTCCAAAAATATTAGAACACCCCCACCCCACCACCCAAGTATCCAGAATAGATTAGACAAGGGATATATCAGGGTATAGGCAGCACCTGTCTGGAACCCATTACTGTGCCGGTGAGTTAATGCTCTACTATAACAATGCAGCAGTTGGTTAATTGACATCATTTTCAGAAGGGGAAACAGAAACTGAATGGTGAATAAGACATTTTTCTAAGATTTGGATGAAACTGTAACAGGGATTAAAGGAATAATGATCTGATCTCCTATTGACCTATGTAAATTTTAGCAAAAATACACTCGGAATCCTCGACCTAGTCTGCTTAGCTCGGATTGTGTATGAGATTAGTGGTAAATTGACTGTTAATGGGGACCTATCACCAGGATGGGTTCCCCTTATTTCGATCCTCTCATAAAAGCTCAGTTAGTGAGCGAACTGCACCCAATAAAATAACCCCAAAGGACCAAAGTCCCATGATTCTTTAGAAACAGTCTTGGGACCCGTATAGGCTTTGCTTTATGCGGGTGGTGGGTGCATATATCACAAACATTTTTCCAAATCTCGTCTACCGAAATGTGAGGCCATTTAGTGAGGCCCATACCACTGCACTAAAACTAGCCATAGGCATTAGATTTTTTTTTAGAGACGGTCCCAATATCTATGGGGATTGTCTAAAGAAAATAAGGATGCAATGGGTCGAGTTTCATCTAATTCAACCCTTAGTCTCCCCTAAAGGTAATGACCTCCTACTGAAATATCTTGCATGTTTGGCATGGTCGGAGCATGATTATGGCCAGTTTCAGTTAAGTAATGATCGTGGGATACCATGAAAAAATATATATTCCGGATTTTGGTTAAGACATTGGCAAAATTTGAAAAAGAAATTGCAATCTTAAATATAGATATATATAATATAGAGAGAGGTATAGAACATTTGTAATCTGTAAATAAAATTTTTCGAACTTTATAAAGTTTGGCTCTTGTGTACATAATACGGTAACTCTGCAGACGTCAATTTTCAGGCACATAAACACTGGAGATCCAGTATTTCAATCAAGAGTCCACTTAGTGTATCCTTCAAATGGTGTTTTTCCCCTTTTCCGTTGCCACTCGGATCAATTTGCAGCATAATGAGATTCGATTCAACTGTTCTTTGTAAGTTGCATTTGCCCACTGAATAATAGTGATACATGAAAGCTTCAGTCCCTCACTGGGTGTGAAGACGGGATTTAAAGGCTCAACGTGGAGGCTGGTCGATCCATTGGTGCTCATGTAGGACAATCACTAGAACGTGTTGCATTTAGTGGACCAAACAGATCTGAATTCCTTGCCATTCGTTCATCATAATACCACCCGAAACTTTGTACGACTCCAAGATCACATCACCAGGACGGAACCGTCTGTAGACCACAGCAATTTCAAAAAATTCTTCCATACATCCTATTACATGTTCATCTAAAGTGGACAACTCTTTCTTCCTGAGAAATGGTGGAACTAAAGGTTCATTCATGGCCTCACCAGGAACTGAAAGACCAAGATAGGACATCTAGTTCTACAACTGCTTAAGAAATATCTGCAAGTCCATTCAAAAATAAAACAAAATTAGAATGGGATTTTTTGTTGGAGAAAATATGTAAATACATCTTGTCATACACAATACAATGGCCTAGTTTTAGAACATTGATACAATGATGACTACAGAGCCCCTAAAAAAATGAAATACCACAAAAAAAAATTATAGATAATAAACTCTGTAAAAGAATGCAAAACAAGTTAGGTGTCGATCATCTGAAAATATGACCGAATATTTGAAGGAAAAAAAATCTAGATCTTAGGAATCTCTCAGTGGAACTGATGCAGTTTATAGGATCTGGCCGCTTCTCTTTATGATGAAATCCTTTTTTATTTTCAGTGGTGGTGGTCTTACAATATATTGACCAGTTATATGTTCTTCCATGGAGATAGGTAAGACTGTATGAATAAAGTGCTGGAGTGATTTGGGTATGGGATGCTTACTTCTTTAGCTGGTGATTTGTAGGGAGGCAGAGATGGGTGGGTTTGTGGGGCTCCTTAGCACCGTCTTCAATGAACATGATAACTAGCTGGATTCCAAGCAAAGTAGATGTTACAAAAATAAAGCCTTTAATGGGGCTTTGTGAGTGAGAGGAGCTGAACAAGAGTACGGGAGGCACATATGTTATTCTGTGTTGGAAGCCCCGGGGCTGTGCTTGGCACTACAAGGACAAGTTCTAATCTTGGGAAAACCGTCCACACTTCCCCTGTTTAATCCTTATCCCAGGGTATGTCTGCTCCCACAAGAGCAAAGGACCGGCCTCTTCCATTCATAGATTGCCTGGATGATAGGAAGGAACAGAGAAGCACACGCGATGTTCTTTCATCCCACATGCTAACAAGACTCTTCTTTGCCCCATGACTTTATGTTCTTTCTATACTAGTGAACCAGCTCTACTCTGAGCTGGTATCATAACTGGTACAGCACCTATCCTCTCCAATGTGGCCTGGCTAACAGCATAAGACCTAGTTTGAGACGGCTTAGCTTTTCTGCCAACCGTGCCATTGCTTCTGCCTCCAGTCTTTGGAGAAGGAGCTGTGTTAGCTGTCACCACCAATGTCTTTGGAGGACCTGAAGAAGGTTGTCCACCATTAGCATATGTTGGTCTTGGATGACCTGTGACTGAACGGGTGGAGGGTTGGCGGCAACCATTGCAATTGTAATGGACGTAAGAACCAGTGTTGAAATTGGACTTGGCATTATTCCAGTAGTGACCATTATAGGTGTTTGTGTTGGTGGACGTTAGCGTGTCATGCTCAGAGGAGGAGGCATCAGGGTGAAAGACTTTGGTAGACAATGAGCACTTTGGAGGAAGATCATCCTCTCTAAAAAAAGAAGAAAAGTAAGAGATGAATAACGGAGACACAAGTTTGCATTGACTTCACCATAAATTATCTTCAACTTGACATTATGTAGGTGTAATGACCATAAATGCATAATGTGGTACACAATCTGTGATTCATAAGTGGAACGAATCCTATAGGCAGTAGTCGTTCCGAACATAATGTAAATGTCCCTTGGGCCAAATGCATCATGAACTTGCCATAATTTCACAAACAATAGTGCAAACTCAACCTTACAATTGAGCTGATTATGAAGATAAATGAGGCATACTGTAAATCTCCATAAAAATGGAAATTGTAGGGTAATAAAGACAATCCAAGAATTTTCTCCATCCATCATACCTTATTTCATTAGGGATTTCATCTTCCTCTTCCTTGTGCCTGTTCCTCCAGTAGAACAACCCAAAAACCACCACGACTATACAGATGACCAGCACCAACACTCCCCCGGCGATGGCTCCAGCTATAAGACCCATGCTCTGGTGCTGAGCTGGAAACATAAGAGTAAATATAATTACCACAGTATTACTAGATGAAGAAATCCAAGAGTATAATCCATGAAAGATGTGGCTTTAAAAGGGATTGTCCAATCTTGACAATATCTCCTTACATGAAAGCTACTCAGGTGATCAGCTGGTCATCACTGTCTGGATGTTATACCTCCTAATCAGTAGAAGCAAGGTGCAAGAGAATGGATGGAGGACTATGTAATACATGGTCTACCACAATAGGAGCTGTTGTACTTTTACCATCTGTTCAACACTCTGACTAATAGGCCAAATGAAAATGGGTGTCTTCTTTGAACGACCCTTTTACATTTTCTGTTTTAGTGCCTAAAGCATTCCCTTACCAGCAAAGCACTTGTCCACGGACACTAGGAACGTTACAATGCTAACACTAAATATATTATTCATGAACCCACTAGCCACCAGGAACATTACTACCCCACTACATGTGTAGCAAACTTTAACCCAACACAGACAACTTGCTGCAACAAGTCCTCTTATCTTAACGCAACAAAAAACATTAAAAATCTGTTGAAAGGCAAGAAAGTTCTGTACCACAATGCATTTGACAGGTTGTGTCAAGTTAAACATTGCTACATCTGTATGTGTAAGGTTATAGATTTATATGGTAATACATTTATGATAGCCCAGGAAGTCTAATATCAACCCATTAGATTAGGGATAATATAATCCAACCAGTAGACTAACAAGAATACTATGATAAGACCACAAGAGCACCATGTATATGATTTATTAGCCTACAATAGCACAAGAGATAGTTTTTAAACAATACATATGTCCATGGTGTTGTAGTGCATAAATACAAAGTATATCATTACAAGCCCAATATACCATCAAGGAAATATTCTATGAACCACAAAACTGACAGGGACATGTTTTTTCTATTCTCATTTTTACAGAAGGCCACATGCTGATAAAAACGGGAAACTTACGTGCAACTATTTGCAGGTCTAGAAGGCAGGTTCGAGCACCCATTAAATTGGATGATATACACTGATATCGCCCTGAGGATGCAGTGCTTATATTCTTCAGTAAGATAGTACCTTGAAATTGGTCTGAAAGTGAAAGACATTATCAAGAAAATGCTGAAATCAGATTGCAGTGACAAGTACAGATGTCAAAAACTTTGTGTATATGAAAGAAGATTGTGTACAGGTAAAGAAATGACCATTCAACAAAGCCCTAGCCAGTCCAGGTATCTGATGTGTTTTACCTCAAGCACACCTGATACAACTATGGAAGCCCTTGATTAGTTGCATCAGGTGTGTTTGAGGCAACAATTGATTTGCATATGTGTACTCCAATGAGAGATTCCACTCAGGGAGTTGAAAATTTCAGAACTGCAGTAGCCATCGAAAGCAACATTTTGTGTTGAATTTGGAGAAACCACTTTTTGTGGTTTGTTTGATTCTTTTTTTTTTTTTTTTGGAAACAGTTAAAGGTTTGTAAATTTAGTAAATTGTAATGGGGAGAAGGTGGGAGTTGAATATTTTTGAGTGCAAGTGTACATTCTCTTATAACGTAACTTAGGAAGACTATAAACTATCAATGCAACATAAGAACTGAACAATCTAAAATAAACAGGTACTATCGTGTATTTCTTAAAGCTATGGTATTTAAGTTATTGGGGATATTTCGTCCCCTCTACATATCGTATGGCCATTGACTGCAATCAATTCGAAAATAAAGGTGCCTTGAATTAATAAGGGTTATTATATCGACTCTCTCCGTATCTATCAGTATACTGGAGGCACCTAAATCATGAGGTCCAGTAGGAAATGAGTAACGACAACGTGAGTCATTACACGCTGGATTTCGGAGATGATTTATGATAGAGTAAAACTCATTAATTTTATGCTTTGCAAGCTATGTCTCTGTCAGCGAATTTGAGACAAGTGGAAAAGTCGAAGGGGTGGTGCTGGCAAGACAAATATTGAGGGGTATGCATACATTTGCAAAAATTTTAATTGATACAATGCAACTGGAATAAGAAAAAATGAAGCAACCATGCAAACGTCTTAGTACAAAATCTTCTACCGTTTTCTGTATACAGCTCCTATGAGACTTATGGTTGCTGGTTCTGCACTATTTTGCCACTACATCTGCTTACCCTTCTTACCTACCCTAAAGCCAAGGGGGTGTACCTAGGGTAGGCTGGTAGAGCAGAGAGGAATGGCCCCAAACATGACCATCTGCCATGCGCAGAGTATGAAGATACAGGGCTATGGCAGCTAAGGCGGTGTACCTAGGGTAGGCTGGTAGAGCATAGAGGAATCGCCCCAAACATGCCCATCTGCCATGGGCAGAGTATGAAGATATAGGGCTTTGGCAGCTAATTGAATTTTAAAGATATCCTAGCTTTGACAGATAGAAAGGAGTAACAAGAATTTCTAACCTCCCCGAAAGGAATTTAGTTTTTTTTTTTTTTATGAACACAGGGTATTCTATAATTTGGGAATGGAAGGTAACCTCAGCTCTAGGATGATCCCTGTCCCAATCTTCTGACTCCTGTTTCAGGACATTCCCTTGAAATCCAAGCACTCACCTTGTGTTACTGATGCAGGAAGGATTGGATTGTTATCGATTTTCTCCCACAAGTACGTTGGTCTGGGAATGCCTTCCTCCGAGCTGCAAGTCAGAGTGATATCACTCCCAATATCCAGGGATCCCTGAATGTTGCAGAGGGGTTCAGAGGGAGGCACTGCATAACGGCAGAATAACAAGTTTTTGCATCAACTAATCAAAACCCCTTAAGATGTCATGATAAAAGAGACACAGATATATATCAATATATATAAATATACATACACATACTGTATATATAGACACCAACACTTTGTCAAAAAAATCCCACCCCTAGAAGGAAGTTGTCGCTTTGCTGTAAAACGTGTCCTGCAGTTATATCTCAGGCAGATATACAGATGATTAGAGTTGTGGTGATTAGATGAACGGTCTTGACACCTGAGGCCCTAAAAGAGTTTCCCCTTGGCCTATAAAAATGCTCTCAGAGGCTCCTTGTGTGTAGTGACCTCTTCTTCTGCTTGTGTAGAGCTTGTTAACAACTAAATGCCTCCATGTGCAGAGTGTTAGGCCAGCTGAATGCAGTCCTAAGCTTTCACTCAAGACCTGAAGGTTGTGGGTTTAATCTCGGCTTGGTTCAGGTAGCCGACTTAAGGTTGGCTCAGACTTCCATCCTTCCAAGGTTGGTATAATGAGTACGAAGCTTTCTGGGGGTTAATACAGAAAATTACCTGAGCTGCGGAATTAGTTGGCGCTACAAGTCTCTTCCTTCTCTTCCCCCTCCAACAACAGGGTACTAGAGTCTTCATGCCCGCCTGTATCGCATCTTGTATCCAAGCTAGAGGCGGCCCAACAAGGTACTAGAGCCTCCCTTCAAGGGGTTAGTTTTCCACAGTATTGCTCCGATATTGTAATCACTTACTTATATCAATGTTACAATCACACAGAGGAAGTTTTTCATTTAATTCCAACAACATCTTCTAGAGGAGGGATTTGTCTTTACAGCGAGTCTATATATATATATGTATATTGCTGATGCCTGCATTCTCAGTGATATCACTGCTCTCTAGTGGATGAATAGGATGCATTCTCAATGATATAGGCTGCATTCTTAGTGATGTCACTGCTGCTCTCTACTGTACAGATAGGCTGCCAATAGAGATTAGCGAGCGTACTCGGTTCGGGTGTTTTTGCACTCGAGCACCGCTTTTTCCGAGTAACTGACTACTCGGACGAAAAGATTCGGGGGGCGACGGGGTGAGCGGGGGGTTGCAGAGGGGAGTGGGGGGGAGAGAGAGCTCCCCCCTGTTCCCCACTGCTACCCCCCGCTCCACTACGCCACCCCCCGGCGCCCCACGAATCTTTTCGTCCGAGTAGTCAGTTACTCGGAAAAAGCGGTGCTCGAGTGCAAAAACCCCCGAATCGAGTACGTTCGCTCATCTCTAGCTGCCATCTAACCTTAGTGGTTCTGATAAAAATGGATACAAACTTACATACTGAATTATATAAGGGCAATCAAGATCATTTTGTTTAACCATTTAAGGACGACCTATCTTGGGAAAAAATCATCAGCGCCGGCTGCATAGCCCTGCAACCAAGACACCACTGACTCTATCCCTGTTTTTTACTCCCCTCCATTTGCCCAGAAGGGCGTTTCTTCGATACAGATCTCAGAGCTTTCAATGCGTCAAGAGGGTGGTCCCTAATGTTCACTCTCAATGTGTGATGTCGGACTTGGTTGACAAACATACTGATGGGCATCACAAGAAGTAATTAGTGCAAAAGATCTAAAACATAGCCACCATAGATATAATACAGTCCCACACACAAACCCATATAAAGTGCCAATATAACAGAAGACACCTAATCAATAGTGATACATTTAAGTGATGTGGTAAAGAATATACAGATTGCGTCAAAGTAAAACCCGTAGTATAACACACATGGAAATACCCCACGCGTTTCGCCTATAGAGGTTTCAGCGGGGTTAATATATATGGTCCTAGTGCAGAAATATATACCTGAGTCTTGTTTGCTAAATAAATAACATCTAAGAGGGAAAAGATCACATGTAGTATTGCAGTGTCCGAGGAGCGGGCCCATGGCCGAGGAGATAGCGGGGTAGAGTTGGCCCTCGTCACGGGGCTCTACCATCTCCTACTCTGGGGGTAGCATGGGACCCGTCCAAGTTACCTCTGGGCAAACTTTCACATGGAAAAAAACCTTTGTGGCGGTTTACCTTAAAGTCCTGTCGCACGTGACGCCACCGTTCCTTCCTCTACGGTGAATGCAGAAAAATAAGTGATGCACAGACAGGGCAACATTTAAAGCAAAGCCGGGAATGATCGGCAGTGCGTCTTTACTGGAAGAATTAGTTACAGTCCAACAATAGCATAAACTCACGCCAGCAGGAAAATGGTGCTAACCACAAAGTGGTGCGACAGGGAGGAAATCACAGGATATCAGAAGAGTCCACAGTCCAAGTTATCTGCGGGGTTCTATTCCCGGTACAAACTCCTTCACTCTCTCCAGCTCTCTACCGGTCAGCACTCATATTGGGAAGACAGGCACTCCACGCTGCATGGCGGTTCCTCTCTCTCTCTCCCTCACAGTGTTTAGAGGTAACACTGGCATCTCCTGGGTAAAGCAGGCCCAGGGCAGGCTGGTGGATATCTCTCAGCCTCTTCCATTCCAGACCACACAGAACTGATGCTGTCTGTGTGGCTCACTTGCAGAACTTCAAATGCTCCTCTCCCTTGCAAAGACAGACTGGAACGGACTGACTTGCAGACACCTTGCAATCACATATACATAGCACAATCACATGATATGCAAGATACAGTCAAACCTCTAATTTCACTGGCTGCCTCTAGTTTCATTTGGGGCCACAGGCCCACAGGGCTGCATTGCTGATGCAGCCCACATGATCCCCTGCTCAACGTCTCCTCCTCCTGATGCTGAAACGCTACCCACCATTTTCCAGCATCGCTGTCGGCACTAGTAAAAAACAGTACTAACAGTACTGTAGTGTAATGTAAGTGGCCATGTTTACCCAGATAACACAGTGATAACGCTGATGACAGATAACACAGTGATGTCACCTGCAGTCCTGTGTAACACCACTAATAACACACAGTGATAATGCTGAGGACAGATAACACAGTGATGTCACCTGCAGTCCTGTGTAACACCACTAATAACACACAGTGATAACGCTGATGACAGATAACACAGTGATGTCACCTGCAGTCCTGTGTAACACCACAAATAACACACAGTCATCATGCTGAGAACAGATAATGTCACCTGCAGTCCTATGTAATAGCCCATTTAGACACAACGATTATCGCTCAAAATTTGCTCAGAAGCCTTCTTTTGTGCGAGAGTCGTTGTGTCTAAAGGCGCGGTCATTGTGCAGTTTTCGTTACCTGAAAGACAACGATGAGCCTTATCAGTGCTGCCTGCTGAGTTTTCAGCGGGACCCTGCTGATACTATTGTTTCACCTGCTATCCCACTCGGAGAACACAGCAGGAGTATGAAGAAGATAGCGGTCCAGCTGTGTTCTGCATACCTCGCTCAGAGCGCTCAGCTGTATACCAGCTGAGCGCTCCGAGAACACAGCAGAAGTATACAGAAGACAGCGCTCTAACTGTCTTCTGTATACCCCGCTCAGAGCGCTCAGCAGGCCACCAGCTGAGTGCTTCGAGAACACAGGAGTTCTCAGAGTGCGTAAACGCACACAATGATTATCGCTCAAAAGATTGCCTTTGAACAAATTTTGAGCGATAATCGTTGTGTCTAATCGGGCCTTAACCACAGATAACACACAGTGATAACTCAGAGGACAGATAATGATGTCACCTGCAGTCCTATGTAACAGCACAGAGAACAAAGTGATAATGCTGAGGACAGATGATGTAGTAGATGTCACCTGCAGTCCTATGTAACAGCACAGATAACACACAGTGATAACTCTGAGGACAGATAATGATGTCACATGCAGTGCTATGTAACAGCACAGGGAACACAGTGATAACACTGAGGACAGATAATGATGCCACCTGCAGTCCTATGTAACAGCATATAGAGCACAGTGATATGTTCAATAACATGTTAAATGTTCATTTATTCTTTACAGTAGTCTTTTATGTTCATTTATTATTGTTTTTGGTATTAAACCCCATATTTAGTCTCCATTAAATGTGGTTTGGTGCATTTTTTGGAATGTCTAGAACAAATTAATTGGATTTACATTGATTCCTATAGAAATAATTGCCTCGATTTTCATTGGTTTCAAGTTTGGCCGATCACTTTCGGACAGATTACCAACGAAACTAGAGATGTGACCATACATTTTCCAGACATCCCACATACCAGACAGTTAACCCATTTAGTGCTGCAGCTATGCAATACACATCATATTCATGCAACATAAAAGACACTATCAACACATGGGCAAAAGGTAAATGCATTTACACATTACGGAGGGGCCCCGTTGACTCCGGGCCACTACAGTATCAGGCCTCGGTCAGACGGGCGTTTTTTGCTGCGATTTGCGGATCGTATGACGGATGCGCATCCGCAAATCGCGTGACCGGGGCCGAAAAATCGCCGGAAAAATCTGCTACTAGCTGCGTTTTCGTTGAAACGGGCCCGATCACAGGAGCGCTGTCCAACCCATTGCAATTCAATGGAGCCGGCAATACAGCCGGCTCCATTGAAAGCAATGGGCTGCCGGTGAGCGCGGGATGAATTTTCGGGAAGGGCTTAAAAATATAAGCCCTTCCCTGAAAGTCATCCAAAAATGTGTAAAAAAAAAAAATAAAATATATATATATTATATATATATATATATATATATATATATACACTCACCTTGTCCCTGCAGACGGAGCTCAGCCGCGGCCGGCCGGCAGTTCTCCTGAACTGCTCTGAGTAGTATTCAGCAGGCGGGGATTTAAAATCCACGCCTGCTGAATGGGCTGCCTCTGATTGGTCACAGCCCAATGTGAGCGCAGGGACTAATCAGGGGCAGCTCTCAGCTGTCATTCAATAGCTGAGAGCTGCCCCTGATTGGTCCTTGCGCTGAGCCAATCAGAGGCAGCACTCACTCACCCATTCATGAATTCATGAATGGGTGAATGAGAGCTGCCTTTGATTGGTGGGGGCTGTGACCAATCAGAGGCAGCCCATTCAGCAGGCGGGGATTTTAAATCCCCGCCTGCTGAATACTACTCAGAGCAGTTCAGGAGAACTGCCGGCCGGCCACGGCTGAACTCCGTCTGCCGGGACAAGGTGAGTATATATTTTTTTTTTTACACATTTTTCGATGATTTTCAGGGAAGGGCTTATATTTTTAAGCCCTTCCGGAAAATTCATCCGGCACTCGCCGGCAGCCCATTGCTTTCAATGGAGCCAGCTGTATTGCCGGCTCCATTGAATTCGATGGGCGAACATCGTTCTTCTCTGCCACAGCTGTTACAGCTGTGGCAGAGGAGAATGATTTGTCTTCTATATGTTCTCAATGGGGTCGGCGCATATAGAGAACACAAGGAATCGCAGATCGCAGATAGGTGCGATCTGCGATTTCTTGTGCCCTATAATTTATCGGACAAGCGCATAAAAAGCGCCCATGTGTCCGATACCATTGCAAAGCAATGGTTCTATAAAATCGCAGATCGCATGCGCATGCGCAAATCGCGGGAAAAATCGCCAGTGTGACCAAGGCCTCATCATGGAGCCACATCAACAGGCAGAAAGATATTTGCTTCTGTTTGCACTATATGAACATTCTTATCTTCTTGTTTTTGTAATTTGGGATACGTTACGTTGGCCATTCATTAAATATGTTTTATCCATATGTTTCTACACATCGCAGTTGAACTAGGTGCATTCTGTGTGCATACTGGGCATGTGCATTTGCCATCTCTCTATGGGCTCCATGATGATACTACACGAGATGTTCATTGTTCGGCAAACAAGACTCAGGTATGTATTTCTCCTCTAGGACCACGTATATTACCCCTGATGAAGACTCAATAGGTGATACGCGTAGGGCTTTTCAGGTGGATTATATACTTTAGATCTTTTGCACTAATCATAGGTACATCTGTAATAACCTGACGTTGCATTTTTTATGTCTGGTCAGTAATATGTATGTTTATAAATTCTTTTATTGTGTCTGATGATCCATGCTTTTTGTGCCTAATAAAGATCTGGTAATTTGAGTCATTTGGGGTCATGAACTTGATTACCAGTCTGATTTCACCCATTGACCGTGAGCAGTGAAGACCACTCACTAGCCACATTGATAGCTCCATGAGATGGACCTAAGAAGGGCCTGTCGCAGTGAAGGGAGAAGGGAAACAATATATGAAGACCAGAAAAATTATGTGGAGCGTAAAAGAGCAAAATATTCCAACAATTAGCCTAAAAGATCAAAAATGATGCATAAAAAATGGCAAAAATATACATTGTTGACCGCAGAAATTTCATCAATAGCTTAACAAAAAAGTCCCCGGACCTGAGCAGGATATCACCCAATCTGCCTATAGAACCCAACCTTATATATCCTACCGCAATGATTGTACCGTAACTTACCTAAAACGGTAAATCCCACTACGCCGATATTGCGCAGTGCTCGATCAGGGAAGTTGTTGACCATACACTGGTAGGTCCCTGTATCGGACAGCTGAGTGTTATTTATGTAGATTGAAGCGTTGGTGCTCGGCATGGTTTGCATAAAACCCACTCGTCCTTGGAACTGCGCCGCCGTGGTGAAAACCTGGCCGCCCTGATAGATAATGATCTGAAAAAAAGGACATTTTATTTATTACTGTAGATACATGGATATCTAGAGGGATATTCTGCACTGTCTACACTGACCCCACAACCTCAGGGGGCTGCCAAGGAGGCTTATTCACCGGAACGCGTTTGCGCTGCCTATTAGATGTGCAAAATTATTTCAGGAGAGAATATGAAATAAAACATAAAGCAAATGGAAAGGATTCAGGTTTCTGGGGTTTTTTTAATAACTGATCCATCTTTTACCATTTTATTTCAGTTTCTGTCTCCAAAAATGGCGTAGAGGGACAGAAAACCTGAACTGACCCTAACACAGGTGTGAAGACAGCCTAACAGAAAGTTACAGAATTTGTCATTGCATATACCCTGTTTCCCTGAAAATAAGACCCTGTCTTATATTAAGGTTAGGCACTAGGTCTTATTTTCGGAGGATGTCTTGTTTTACTCACTTAGCAGGCTTGATCCATGTCCTCCAGCTTATATCCGCAGCTTCACCGCGTATCCTGCAGTCCTCGTTCAGGTTTATGAATTGCCCACTCAATGCCGCGGCCCAGCCAATTTATAAATCCTGCCTCCACAATGATTGGTTGTTTGGCCACTGCTCAGCCAATCTATGCAGCGCTGGATGAACGAATTGCAGTCATTGCATTGGTTCATCGAGCGCTGCATTGATTGGCTGAGGTGGGATTTATGAATCCCGTGATCTTCTGTGGGCGAACGAGGACTGTAGGATGCGCAGCAAAGCTCCGGAAAGCAGCGGGGGGACACGGACCGAGCCTGCTAGGTAATGTATTCCTTTTTTTCTTATGTAATGCAGCTAGGGTTTATTTTTGAGATAGGGCTTGTATTTCAAGCCTCGCCGAAAATCTAAAAAAAATCAGGGTAGGGCGTATTTTTGGAGGAAGGTCTTATTTTCGGGGAAACAGGGGAAACTTCTCCATTCACACCCAAGCTTAGTTCATAATACTGCTTGTTTCCTGTGTCCAGAGCAGAATATAAGTACAATGGCTAATGCTAAGCAATTGGCCCACATGTCTCTCACAGTCCTCCTAAGGCAACTAGGGCAATTCTGCATGCAGCTTTGGATGTAACTGGTGTATAAGCTACGGTGTAACTCAAAAAACAGTAAAAAAAAAAATATCCGAGAATATAAGTTTTTGCAACATTTTTGTAGCTAAAAGTGAAGATGGGCTTTAAGCGAACCCTTACCATACCTGTTCGGGTTGATTGGCATTGGACAAAGGGGTCACGGTCCAGATGATGTTGAGATTGGTGAGCGCCGCACTTGTGGTGAACGTGCATAAGAGTGCTGCAGACTGACCGCGGGCGACCTGTATACTATCCTTGTCCATCATCACCTGCAGGGCGGTCACAAAACCTGCAATACAAGAATCCATTACTGGAACACTGTCCTGATAACCTTGTGAATATATAAAGCTGAGTCTAATCAAATGCATCTAAAATCTGCTTACAGGATGCAGAGGTCTATTCACATTACACAGCAGTCTATTATAGATATCCAATTATGTGGACGAACGGGATATTGAATATCTCATTCTCAGGTTTGTCCTTTGTTCTGGATCCAGTTAAAGGGACAACGCTATCTATCTATACATCTATCTATCTATCTATCTATCTATCTATCTATCTATCTATCTATCTATCTATCTATCTATCTATCTATCTATCTATCTATCTATCTATCTATCTATCTATCATAACTGAATATAATAATGATTAGAGCTATAATAAGTTTATATAGAACTCTTCAATAAACAGAGTACTGGTAAATTGTAGTATATAAAACAAAGTGGCCACTGGGGGGCGATATTTCACTTGGAATTTATGACATCGGTTTCGTTTACCAGCCCCTTTCAGACATATTATTAAACTGCAATGTGGTTTATAGTTATTATGACAAATGGGAAGAACATAAATGCTTTCTACAGATGTTACCCCTGGTTGGATTTGAACCTACGACCTCAGTGCTGCAAGACAAGAGTTCGAACTACAGCACCACCCATAATAACTAAACAAGGCTAAAAATAACAATAACCTTGCTGAGTTATATATTGTGTATCTGTCCTTAGAAATCTTTATAACACGTGATCTATGCACATCTGTGTGTCAATATACACTAGTTTATGATAAAATAAAGAAACGGCCAAAGGCATTTGCACCATTACATTGCACCCCTTCTAGGAAACATTAGTAACAGTGTGGGTCACCCTTGAAGAGCTTAGTAACCATTGAAGAGCTCAGTAATGTTCACCAGAACACTGCTGTTACATCCAAATACCTAGTGTGGATCAGACGAAATAGTTGTCCCAAAAGGATGAAAATACACACTGAGGCCTTAGTCAGATGGGCATTTTTTCGCGCGATTTGCGCATGCGCATGCGATTTGCGCATATATAGAACCAATGGTTCGCTATGGTATCGGTCACATGTCCGCTTTTTATGCGCATATGCGAAAAATTATAGGACACGACGATTCGCAGATCGCGCCTATCTGCGTTCTGCGTTTTATGTGCGCACCAAAATCATTTTTTTCGCCGGTCAGACGAAGTTTCATGCGCATTTTGATGCGCACGGCGATTTTTCTCCGGTCAGACGGGCGTTTTGCTGCGACGATTAACGCGGCTAGGTGCAGATTTTTCGCCTCCGGCCATGCGATTTGCGCATGCGCATGCGATTTGCGCATCCGCATGCGACATGCGATGCGCAAATCGCGCGAAAAAACGCCTGTCTGACTAAGGCCTGAGAAAAAAAGTTAATAGAACTGAACTAAAATGGGAAAAGGGAAATCCTACTCTAACATACTAATATGAGGAATCCCTCCTTAAAAGTGGGACAATTGTCCTAAGGAAGACCGCCCCATGTCTGGAACCTCAGGCTACCTTGTCTGTCTCTAGGTGGTGACAACTGCAAGATGTTATACACAATCACATCAGTACAAAGTAGCAGATGTTATACAGCTCAAACAATAGACTTATCTGTAAGTGTGAGGTCACCAAATGAACATGGACCTGATCAAAACTGCCCCAGGTAGATGCATAACCAGCACCCTGTGAGAGGAGGGATCAGAATAAATACACCGCAATAATAGTTGATTGGTCAGCTGGGGGAACCGCCTCTTCGGCAACCAATTAGACCCCATATCTGCAGATGAATGCACATACATCGGTGCCCAGCACGAATAACAGTGCACGTGTGCCAGTGGTGCGATCACATGGGATGGGAAAGGACTGAAGTCATGACGTCATCCTGGACTTCCGGAGCCTAACTGGCACGCCACAACAGCCACCATTCATCCGGAGTGGGCGTCCGCCTCTGGATTCCACAGCAAATACCTTCCATAGCATGCTGTGGAAAAGCGCTTTTTTCTGCCCATGAGCAGAAATCAATTGCGATTTTCCGCTCATGGGGGAAAAATCACAGCATGCTCTATTTCTAGGCGGATTCCGTGCGGATGGCTTCCACTGAAGTCAATTCTCATTGCGGAAAGGTCGCGGGATCCGTGTCATCGCCTAGCGACGGTGCGGCACAATCTATACTGCAGATGTGCACTGGTGTGATGGCCGGCACATCCGCAGTACAGATAACGAAGAATCCGGACAGGCGTGTAGGGTCACCGACTGGGCACAGGGTCGGATTCTGCTGCGGAACATCATGGCCTTTGGAAGGTATGTCAACACAAGGAAAGTTCTTGAAAGTTTCATGGATTGGGAGTAAACACAACTATGATGTTAGTAAGTTCAATGCCAGTCATCAGCTGTAAAGCCATTGGAGAATTCCAATGTGTTCTCTGGAGGGATCAATGCCATTCATATTCTTCTGGTCTGCTGGATCCAAAGAGAGCAATTCCCGCACTTATTAACAGTTTCATTATTGTAAACAGGGCGTACTTTCAGGGGCTCCCAATCACATCTGTGTTCTGATGTGTATTGTAGATCTGATGGTGGGAGATCGGATTAGCTAAAGCCCAAAGTGTCAACCAACACAAATATTCACACTAGTAAAGGGAGTTTCTTGGCAAATAATATTGATAACCTATGCTCAGGCTGGGTCATCAATTGTTGATCGCTGGGGATCAGTAGTTTGGGATGCCCTGCGGTCAGCTGGTCATCTGGCCGGCTGTCAATGAAGCAGGGTTAGGTAATCGCATCGGGGTCAGTACAGGAAGTCTCAGAGGCAGTGCCACTCCAACTGAAATCAATGGAGGTGAAGCCGCCTACCAGGGGCATAACTATAGAGGGTGCAGGGGATGCGGTTGCACCCGGGCCCAGGAGCCTTAGGGGGCCCATAAGGCCTCTCTTCTCCATATAGGGAGCCCAGTACTATGAATAAAGCATTATAGTTGGGGGCCCTGTTACAGGTTTTGCATTGGGGCCCAGAAGCTTCAAGTTATGCCTCTGTGCAGCATGGTTTAGGTATGGGTACGGGTACAGATACAGATAGAGGGGGGGGGCCCAGCTCACCTTTTGCATCAGGGCCCCTGAGCCTTTAGTTACGCCCCTGCCGCCTACTACACTTTCAGCTATGCTAATATCCAATCATGTGCAAGACTCCGCCCCTTCCTGCAATCAGCTGCTAAATATGTGGTGGGTCTCAACTTTTGTAGTTCCTCCAACTCACAATGTAACAAAACTTGATTATTTATACAATTCTAAAGGCAAAACAAAAATATAACCATGATACACAATATAGATGTACAGATGTAGCAGAGCTGGATTCTGATGTAAGCCCATTCGTTGTCCTGTCTGACACCTGACATACTGCAATTCTAGGAGAAATCACTGATATCATTGCATGTTGTGCTCTGCTACATCTGTATATCTCCACTACATGTTCTCACTCTGGAGCTCTTTCATTAGGGATATGAAGACGATGCAGCCTTAGATATGTGGACGGAGAAGATTATGACACAAGGAATAATAGACTTGAGCCCGGAAGGCCACTCACTTTCCCTTCATGCTCCATAAAACCAATACAAAGCGTGTCAATGGGCCCAGCTGCTCTCAGCTCCGAAAATCAGTGTCACTGGCTGGTACTTACAAGACGCACAATGAACGCCTTCCAGAAACAGAAGCCACCCTCCGCAATACACTATGCATCATGGGTGGTACCGAGTCATGTGTGATACTGTCTGCTATATCTAACCCTATGATGTGTGGTACTGTCTGCTGAGATGCTGTATCTAATCCTATCATATGATACTGTATCATGGTATCACAGTATCTAAGTCTATCATTATAATAATGTCCGTGTAACTAATTGCATCATGTATGATAGTGTATGCCGAGACACTGTATTTAATTTGATGATGTATGATACTGTCTGTGGAGCTTCTGTATCTAAACCTATTGGGTGTAACAGTGTCTGCTGAGTTGCTGTGTCTAAAGGCGGCCTTAGACAGGAGATACCCAGGTTATACCAGCATCCTCTATATCACTATACACAGGAGATGTATAACATATGCCAGCTGTACATATATAATTATCTACAGAAGATACCCAGGTTATACCAGCATGGTCCATATCACTATATACAGGAGATGTATAACTTATACCAGTTATACATATATAATTATATACAGGAGATACCTAGGTTATACCAGCATGGTCCATATCACTAGGTACAGGGAGATGTATAACGTATACCAGCTGTGCATATATATTTATATACAGCTGATACCCAGGTTATACTAACATAATCTATATCCCTACATACAATAGATGTATAACTTATACCAACTGTACATATATAATTATATGCAGAAGATACCCAGGTTATACCAGCATCCTCCATATCACTATATACAGGATGTATAACTTATACCTGCTGTACATATAGAATTATGTACAGGAGATACCCAGGTTATACCAGCATGCTCCATATCACTATATACAGGAGATGTATAACTTATACCAGCTGTACATATATAATTATATACAGAAGATACCCAGGTTATACCAGCATCCTCCATATCACTATATACAGGATGTATAACTTATACCAGCTGTACATATATAATTATATGCAGAAGATACCCAGGTTATACCAGCATCCTCTATATCACTATATACAGGAGATGTATAATTTATACCGGCTGTACATATATAATTATATACAGGAGAAACCCAGGTTATACCAGCATGGTCCATATCACTATATACAGGAGATGTATAACTTATACCAGCTGTACATATCTAACTATATACAGGAGATACCCAGGTTATACCAGCATGATCCATATCACTATATATAGGAGATGTATATCCAAATGCTTTAATCTTACATAAAAGATGATGCAGCAAGCACAAAATAAAATGCAACGCGTTTCGACATGTAAAAAATGCCTTTATCAAGCATATAGTATAGTAAAAGGTACATGGATATATAGTAAATGATGACCCAAGGCTCGCCTGCAGGGGTCCGGCAGTCAATCACACGACTGCGGGGGCACCAGGTACAATAGTGACGTCACCTGAGCATCCCTTACTCTCACATGACGTGTAATCAACTGCAGGAAGGAACATGAGAAAACCCCACAAAGTTGGCAGTGGAATCCTGATCCCGGCTAGTCTAGCACTGACGACTGGGTCTTGTTGGAAGTCGCTGAATTTTTCCATTAGTTGTGGATTCCCATGGATACTGATCCACGGAAAACGTATCACTTGATTTTATGCTGCACTTCGGGGTCATGTGTCTGATTTCCATACATGGAAACTCCAACCGTGAAACGGACGGTGTCTCTAATAAACCGGCTATAACTATAGTTATAGTATTATAATGTTATTATTTCATTAGTGTATTCTTATTAGAACTTTTAATTAGTAGACTCTTAGTCCTATCATCCTGTGAGCCTCTTTCACTCCTGGACCCCTCGTGCCTTCACTAGCTGGTTGCATAAATCTCATTGTGATAAACAGGGCAGAAGACGGGCTCCGCTTTGACATAGATACATGTTGGCAGCAGGAGAAGCAGCACAATCTGTTCAGATGTTTAAAAGATGAAGTTCGCAGGCCCTCCGCCGCCGCGCTCGCCACCTGATTTAAATACTTGTCGGCCCACAGCAGTTTTGCTAAAGGGGCCTCCAATCCTATTCCCATAACTTATTCTAATTCTGGAAAATTTCCCCGGCGACGTTTCCGCATCAGAAGAAAGATGGACGATTCAAGAAAAGCCAAATTCCCAAGCTTTATGAATTCCAAAAGCAAAACATGTATGGAGTGATACAATAAATCTCCCCATAGATCCTTTCAGTACTTCACATAAATATGGAAAGGACAGAAAAGCCCCCATGAGCCTTAGCACTATAGCTGAAGGAAAAAGAAACTAAATATTAATACTTAAAAAGTTGTAAAATTCACTACAATTCCCCGGATCCAAAGTGGAGCTGAAATCTGGTTACAAATGATTGATAATCCGATTGTTCTCGTGTGCCGGATCATCGGACTTCTACCATAGTTTGTGTGAGGACAGTAATCACTTTGTACATTGGGTGGTCCGCTAATCAGGTGCAATAATCACTGCTCAAAGTGATAATGCCATAAAATGCTTTAAATTTGAGCTCTGGAAGACCTTCCGCATCCACTAATGACAGTGCAGATGGAGACTGACCACACTACTGCTATGGAGCGCTTTCTGCTCTTGTTGTTTCCCTACAGAAAATCAGTTATTGAAGCCACCACCATGGGGCGCTCACTGCATGGTAATGTTTACAGCTTCTAATTGGTTTAATGCAAGCTGTATAAATCCATATATAGAGAGCTCCCCCTAGTGGTGGCTGTAAGTAAACATAATTTTATTATTTAAATATAGCATGTTGTAATGGGAAGCAAATGATTTGGAGCTCTGTAATGATGATTGAGCTTTTGAAAAGTTCAGACCAAATCGAAACTTCCCCAATCCCCTAAAACCGATGTATAACACTTTCTAAGAACCATAAAAACCCATAGAACAGTCTGAGTGTGTTATATGGGGCCTTTATGGCTCTTAGGCCTTATACCCTTGAGCGTATATCGGCTGTCGTTTTCACGGCCAGCCGATATACGCTTCCATCTAAGCAGTCCCCCTTCCATGCCCCTCACCAGCTCTCTCCTCCACTCTGGCATTTGCAATGGGAGGGTCGGGGGCGAAGCTTAGCCCCGCCCCACCCACTCCCATTGCAAACCGTTAGCAAGGGAGGAGAGAAGCAGAAAGCTGGTGAGTGGGAGAGAAGCTTATATCGGCCGGCCGTGGAAACGCCGACCGGAATACACCCGTGGGAATAAGCCCTTAGACTGTGTTATACATCGCTGTTCAGGACTAGTGGTGAGTGATTCGAACCACTAGAACCCTGTTGAATTTTGCTAAAGGTTCAGTTTAGGTTCATGCTGAACCAAACTTTCAGCAAGGTTCGGCCTGTAATAGGGTTCTACTGGTTTGGTTTGCTCAACGATAATGCTCAGCATCAGAAAGAAAGCAGCTCTAACCCCTATAAATATATACACTGCATGGCCATTTTCTTAGAGACACTCATTTAGTAGCACATTGAACCTCCTTTGGCCTTCAGAACAATAGCAATTCATTGTGGCGTCCATCTGCAAGATAGTGCCTGGCGATTGGAGACTGTCACATGCGGGGGGGCACGCAGCGAGTTACGCTTGTGTGAAGCCTTAGGTTGGAGCACCAGAATTGTTTTTGGCTGCAATTTGCTTGATTAAGCACCACCATTCTTGACATCTCCTTCTGACCCCTTTCACTCTTTCTTCAACAATTTGTTTTGAATCCACTTATGCTGGATGTGTTTCCTCTATCATACTATTCTTGTTATACTCTCACACCACTGTAAGAGAAAACCCCACAAAGCTGTCGGTAAAATCCTGGCCTCGGCTGGTCTAGCCCCGATGACCAGACCTTGTTGGAAGTCACTGAGATCACTGGATTTTTCCATTGATTCATGCTGAAACTGATCCATGCAAAACTTGTCACTGATTTCACTCCAGAGAAGCTGCATTCATAAAAAGGGCTGGGGGCTCCAATAAAGTTACCCTTCAGTGTGTGATGGAAATAAAGACAACAAAATTTAGTATCCTCTTGAGTTATCTCAAGGAGACGCACAATCTGTCAATTGTTTGTCCAAGAGTTGCAATATCTGAGATGAATGTGATAATCTGGCATGAGAGTTATGTCTGGAGTGAGGGATCAATAGAATTTTACTGTACATACACCCACACGGGAGAATGTAAACTTATATAATACCGTAATACATCAATGACTTGCAGACTTATAAGATTTGCGTTGAGATTGAATTAGATTGTTCTACAGTCTGATAACAGCCTCTCATCTCCCTGCGTCCTAGAAGGGGTATGTGAGAAGGTCAGAAACACATTTTAAGTCTCTACTACGGTAGTTATTCTTCTGCTTACTTTGCAGTGTTATGTACAGGAAGGGGAGGATGTCTCTGGGGTGAACAGTTAGTATGAGTGACAGGCAGTGGCATGGGGGGTAAGCCGTCCTGATGGTTTGAATAGTTGTAGGGCAGTTGAGGGTAAGCAGTTGTGGCGCAGTTAGCCTGGGTTCACACAGGGCGGATTTGCCGTGGTTTTGCGGCGCGGAATTTCGCCGCGGCAAATCCGCCCGCGGCCGCTAATCTCGGGATTAGCCAGCCATGTGGACGAGATTTCTCAGAAATCTCGTCCAGACGGGACGGACAATCCGCTGCGGTAAGTCAGGCTGGAACCGCGGCTGCGGCCGTCGCAGCCGCAGTCTCAGAATATACAGCATGTTTATTTATCTTTTCTTTCTGTCGCAGCCGCGCTCTCCTCTATGGGAGCGCCGGCCGCAACAGAAAAGCGAGCGGCCGGGCCGCTTCAAAGCCGCCGCAGGTTTTTCCGCGGCGGTTCTCCCGGCGGAAATCTCGCGGTTTTTGCTGCGGCCAAACCGCGGGATTTCCGGCGGGAATACACCCGGTGTGAACCCAGCCTTGGGGCACTTTTACACGGGTCGACTATCGGCCCAAAAAAACCCCGCTCAAACAAACTATTTCCAGCGATAGGTGTCCTGTTTAAAAGCTGGATCCAATAGGAGACCGAGCGAAAAATCTCTCATTAGTCGCTAGTCACTGAAACAAAGTAACCACTGAGCGACTTCTTGGTCAGTGTAAACAGGCAGTCGTTCATCTATGAATGACTGCCTGTTCACAGTGATTGGAAGCGGGTGGCCAGAAGAGATCCCCGGCCTGCTCCACCTCCTCTCACTGAACACCTATCGCTCCTGTGTGAAAGCACAAGCATGAGTCGTTCGGATGGCGTTCCAACGCTTAATCACCCAACACTTGTCTAGTGTGAAAGCACCTTAGTCTCCAGAAGAGTAAAAGCTATTGTTAAAGAGCTCGCAGTGCGTGCTGTAGGCAAGCCACAGGGCCCATCATTACTCAGGATACTCCATTTCTTGTTTCAACGTCTCTGTGGAGAACTATCAAGGTGCCATCGCACCATTTTGGACCCACATCACCGGCCCATTACCCGGTTCCTTCTGTAAGCACACAGACTGTCCGGTTTTATTAGTCTACAGTAAAAAGCATTTGGTTCTTGAGACACGTGGTGATCTGAGTCATTGCAGTGCCTTGGGTTAAGAGTTTAATTTGTTCCATGATGGAGCTCTTAACCCAAAACACTCTTATCTCAAAACCAGTTTCCCCATTGAAATGAATGGAAAAGCCATTAATCCATTCTGGATCGTGAAGCTCTCCCACTGATTTCAATGGGGATGGCATTGCCAATTGAAAGCAGTAGTACGCCGGCATCCCTGCAGTGATTGTCGGGGAAGAGCTTTAAATATAAGCCCTTCCCTGATATCATCCCAAGCTGCGGTAAAAAAATAAATAAAATATATACTCACCTGTCCACGCTGCCGGGGCCCAGGCACGTCTAGCCACCGCTTGTTCTCCCCCTGAAACTTTTTAGCAGGCAGGGATTAAAAAGGGAGAACAAGTGGCAGCTAGACACACCTGAGCCCCGACAGGTGAGTATATATTTTTTACTACAGCTAGGGATGATTTTCAGGGAAGGGCTTATATTTAAAGCCCTTCCCCGAAAATCACTGCAGAGGTTTCGGCAGGCCATTGCGTTCAATGGGGCCATCAGCAGCAGCAGCGGCCCCATTGAGAGCAAGGCTCTGAACCCAAGTTTTCGCTCTTAAGTCAAAGAAAAATTCCGGAGAGAGTGTACTCTCAAGTCAAAAAGCTTTTAAGTTGAGGCACTCCTAACCCAAGGTATTACTGTGCTTGCAGTCTCATACCATTGGTCGCTAGCCCTGCGATAGGGTTAAAATACAGCGTGTAAATCTACCAGTTAATTTACTATTAAGGGCGTTGTCCAATGTTTTGGCTGGTAAAAAGTACTTCCTTGCTGCGAGCCCCTCAGGCTGGGGAGCAATCTTACCAGCCAGCACTTTAACGTAACTAAACTCTGGTCTGGATGCCGCCTCAGTATTCAGTGAAGACGCTAACTTTATTCCCAAGCACCTGAATTACATTCCTGCACATAGTGTACACGGCACAGAGGCCAGAAAGAGGAGTAAGGGCCTTAACTGAATACAATGGTGGCATCTGGCCCAGAGGCTTCGGTGAGTTTAAGCACTTGCAGATTTGGTTGCTAGACCACTGGAGGTTATTGGTTGGGGCCACTAATGGGGACATTATTATGATTTGAGCCACTTAGAGGAAGCACTCTCACTATTGTGGTCACTTTTACTGTTAGGGACATTGACTGGACACTATTACTATTTAGGCCACTACTGGATCCACAAAGAGGTGGCGCTATTACTACTGAGGCCATGGAGAGGAGGTGCTATTACTTCAGGGGCCACTGGAATAAAAGAGGTCAAATTGTACATTGTTATGAGTGACGCCAATAACCACACCCCTTTTACCTTGGATAATAGTTTTTGGTGATATAGGTGGCAACCCCACCTGCGATCACCTATTTTACAGACAGTTTGAGTCCAGCAATCAATGGAGGGACAAAAACCCAGATAGATAGATAGATAGATAGATAGATAGATAGATAGATAGATAGATAGATAGATAGATAGATAGATAGATAGTCCTCCAAGGAAATCTTGAGCTTCATCAACCATTACTTCTTATAGACTGGTAGGGACCTCCCGGGTCATCGGGTCTAACCCCCCTACTCAGTGCAGGATTCACTAAATCATCCCAGACAGATGTCTGTCCAGCCTTTGTTTGAACACTTCCATTGAAGGAGAACTCATCACCTCCCATGGTAACCTGTTCCACTCATTGATCACCCTCACTGTCTAATATCTAATCTGTATCTCCTCCCTTTCAGTTTCATCCTATTGCTTCTAGTCTTTCCTTGTGCAAATGAGAATAGGGCTGATCCCTCTGCACAAGACTTCTGTATCTTGACAACTCCTTCCCCACGTCTCGCAGTGACTCTGGCTCCAATGAAACCTGCCTTTCAGCATTCAATAAGAGATTGTTCCGTCAGATGTCAGCACTTCCCTGAGTGATCCAGACAACACAGCAGGGTCACAGCCATTAATTACATTAACGAAGGGCTGTGCGCCTGACGCTGGGCATTGATTGCACACTGCTACCTCAGCACTAATACGCCAACCGGATCCGTTTGTCATTAACATGCAGCGTCATCTTTTTACGGTCTCATTAATGGAATTATCAGATTTATAAAAACTAATTCTAGAATCCATGGTAACATGTTTAACCCTTTCACAACTGAAAGGGGCTTAACCCACAAAGCTAAGATTCTCATTCTGTTTTCCTTACCTATTCCCATAGTGATGTAGCTATAGGAAGCACAGAGGGAGCCGGAGGGGTACAAGGTGCCAAGAGGATAGCATCACTTAGCATTACTATAGTTGGCTTGTGGTGGTAGGAGGGGTGAGCTATAATACAGAGTACACTGAGAGCACTAAAAGGGGTTTTCGGGGACCAAAATGTTGAAGACCTATCCTTATGGGGATCAGCCATGGGCTCCAGCCAAAGTCATCTATATGTGTGGCTGTGCTAATCAGTTGGGGTCCTGGAGGTCAGTCCCCTATCAATCAAACACTGATTGACTAATGCTAATGACCTTTTTACACTGAACAAGAACTAAACAATTCTTGTTTGCACAAGCGAGCGTGTTGATGACATCATAACCAGATCATTCGTGCTCATGCAGCTTGTCTAGACATGCAGATCATCATTAACCCTTTCCAATGCACTGTCTGACGCCTAAAGACATTCTGATTGAAGGCTATGCAGCTCCGATGTCGGAATACGTCCGGCAGGGTATTCTTACTGTACATTACTAACCGCGCTGTTGTTGGGGGCCTCTCCAGCATATCCCATACCACAGTACTGGCTCTAGCCAGCAGACTGCGCCATTGTATAATGGCAGAAAGAGAAAGCCCATTAGGAAACCCTGAATCCAAAATTGGATTGCAAAGGGTTAAGAATCGTTCACATAGGAATGTGAAACATCGAACGAGCGCTGTTTAAATGGAACAACAAGTTCTCATTCGTCGTTGGCTCGCGTTCAGACTGAACGATTATCGCCTGCTTTTGTTCGTTTGAACTATTTTTTTGAATGATAATCGTTCTATTTAAACTCACCTTAAGGCTCCTACACTTGGACATATGCGCAATTGTACACGCCTAAGCACAATCCATGTGCGTTGTGAAAGAGGCGCTTTTGCACACGTATCAGCGCATTTTACTGTACTTTTTCCATATAGGTCATCAATATCACATTGAACAGGATCCCCACTAATCAGCTGATTGAAGAGGCTGCCACAGTTCAGTGAGCGCCACGGCCTCTTCTCAGATCGGTGACGTCATATTCATCAGTCACAAGGCCTAAGAATAACTCAGGCCCATTCAAGTATATTGGATTGGCTGTTATACCACGTACAGCCACTCTGAAGTGTACAGAGCTGTGCCTAGTATGCAGGGAAATGGCTGCAGCGCCCATCCAAGCACCACAGCCACTTCAGATCAGTAGGGAATCCCGAGCGGTAGACCCCCACTGATCTGGTACGTATTAGACTTCCCGAGGATATCTTAGCCCTGGAAAGCCCCTTTAAGCTTAATGGTGATCACAAGCCTCAGGAACCAGTTCATGTGACTTACTCTCTTGTGCAATATCCCTAGACTGGCCCTGAGAGGGATCAAGACACCCCAATGAGATCTGTCATGGTTGACTACTTTGTTCTGTAGAAATATAAATATATTCCAAGTCAGAACATAAAAACAGATTATTATATCATATAAAAAATAGGCGAAAAATTGGGGTTAGTGGCCCTTTAAGCACAGTTATGATTGGATGTCTTGCATCTTATTAGTTTAGAAAGGAAGTTTCTAGCCTTGAGTTGCAAAAAGATTCCCTGTTCCGGGTTCCTGTGCTGGCTAATAAGTGTCCTCTCACAGCAGAACAAGAGCCATAACCATCTGCCTGACCTCCTGTCACAGAGAACAGGGCAGGCAAGGCCCCCGCAGGTGCCAGCTGTACAGGTCCAAGGAATCCAAATCATTAAAGATATTGTGCCGACCAGAAAATTTCAGGTAGTTTAACTCTTCCTAGAACAAAGGAAACAATATAAAGATGCCATCAAGTGAACTTTGGTGTGGTCTACAGAATGGCTTCACAATGGGGCAAAATGTTGAAATTAGAGTGAAAAAAACAAACAAAACAGTGAAAAAAAATGTAACTGAATGGACTTGTCCCATTCTATGTCCGTTTAGCCTTGCATAAACACCATAGATACTACTAAAACATCTACTGCTGGGCTAAATAGTTTCAAAAAGTTCAAAAATAGTTCCAAAAGTTTCCTTTTTTTATAGGGTTGAAAAACATAAAGGAAGGTAAATCTGGCTCCAGTGAAAGAAAGGGAAGTAAGATCAGGGCTGAAGACCTGGTAATATGTCGTCAAGTCCTGGTGACAATATGAGTACAGCTCCTCCAGAGTCTTCTATTTGGGTCCTCCAGAACATCCTGTTTGGGTCTTCACTTTCCTCATTGACATCTCATTGACTGTCTTGTTGTCCCCTTCCCCAAAGATTTTATGGGCGTCATTACTTTTGCAATCCCACTTTGTAATCTATGTCTCATTGCCTCCACAAGGAGCAATAGAGAAGACCTAGTTGTAAAGTAACACTAGGCTGTAATCTGATGTAATGGTTTTACCTACACATTTTATCCTCAGCCAGAAACGCGCTGAGTAAGCGGCTATTAATTTTACATGGGATTTTTCAAAGACTGAGCACGTAAATGTTCTCGCTGCAGCTGTACGAGCGCTATGGCAAAATTACAGATTTTGTAGTTTGACAAAATAACTTTATCAACAAAATAATTGAATACATAAATTTCATAAACTCACATTCTTCACCATCTTGGCGACACTAACTGGCATTTAGGGTCAGATGATACCTCAACAATCCTTTCTATAAGTGGCAGATTCTTAAAGGGGTCGTGCCAAGACTAACTTTTATCATTTATCCACAGGACAGGTGCTAAAAGTTTGATTGGTCTGGATTTCACCATTGATACCCTCACCAATCCCAAGAGCTGGGTTCCTATGTCCGTCTTTTCTCATCACGGTGGACTTGATGCACCATCTCAGCAATGGGAAGACCAAATGGAGTGGCGTGTTTAATGGGGCTCATGGAAATAACGTAGTGATTGGCTATCCCATTGAAGATGAATGGATTGGTACCGCACAGGCGCAACTGCCACTCCATTCAATCTCCTCCTCACTGTGGGGTTGAGGAGAAGAGTGGGACGTGGGAGACCCATTCTTAGGATCAGCAGGGGTCATAGTGGTGAGACCCCAACTGATCTGATGGATAGATGATAAAAGAAAATCTTGGCACAACTTCTTTAAACTGGAGATATACTTTAGATAGCAGTCGGTTGGACGAATGAATGTTTAGCCGAAAGCTATCCCTACTGATCCCACCATGCAGATCATGTTCGCTCAGTTCGGCTAGGTGTTCCTAAAGTAGAGAGTGGGATAAGCCGTTGGCAGACACCATTTTTGAGAATTTGCTCTTCTGGAAGATTATGGGATGGTACTAACCCCATCTACTGACCTTTCCAGGCCCAAGTGGCATGTCCTCTCTTTACACCAGGTATACCCCTGCCTATCATATTAACCCTTTCCAATCCACTGTCTGATGTCTAAAGACATTATGATTTAAGGCTGTACAGCTCCGATGTTGGAAGACATCCATCGGGGTTCTCTTACTGTATATTGCCAGCCTCTCTGCTGTCGGAGCCTATCCAGCATGTCACCTCTTGCAGTACTGGGTTTAGCCAGCAGATAGCATTATTTTATAACAGCAGAAAAAGAGTAAGCCCCTAGGAAAACCAGGATACAAATTGGATTGTAAAGGATTAAAGTCTAAAGGGTGGCAAAGTGCTGGTCCTGAGGTGAACCTTTGCCTGATTTCACTGAGAAGTGCTACAAGTCATTTTCTATCAATGCAGCTACACCCACCACCAAAAACCGAATTAAAAGGGTTTTTTAGGTGATGTCCTTTAATGCCCCCTTTACAACTACTGTATAAAAAATTTGCATTTTTCTGTTTTTTTTTTCATTTTGAGTGATTCACATTAGTTAAAATGCAAAGACGGTGCCAAGCGCTGCCCACGACTTTCCAAATCTCATATGCTGAGGTTGTTACCTCCTGTGTTCACACATTGAGCTGCCTGGAATGAGTAGTACAAGCAAAGCATTACGGGACTGCTGCTGCAAATGAAATATTTACTCTGCCTTCACATTAGGTGACATTTAGTGGTTTGGGGCGTGTGAAAGCAGAAGGAGGCGCCGCTCAACATCACGCACTCTGAAAAAAGTATGTCATCCAGTATTGTATATCTCATTGACTTTAGCTTCGATGTTGCCCCTAAAAACACTGTCCTGCACAGGAACACTGTCTCTGTTTTAGGACACTATAAGTCATGCTGGTTTCAGATGGACATAATATGGCTGCCCTTCTATGAACCACCGTGAAAAGTGGCTCCCGCTATGGATGACTGCCATCCGGATGGCAGTCGTATAATACAATATTTCCCCTGCAGACTTCTCCAGGCAGAGTCAGCTAATTTCAGAAGCAGCCAGGAACAAGATCCCTGGTGATCGGATGAGACAACCCCTTCTAAGCTTGAGTAGAACCACAGGGGCCATGAGGTGGTAAAGTCCCCAAACAAGCAACCCCCCCCCCCACACACACACACACACACATACACAAACACATGTTCAGCTATTTTAGTTTTTCTCATAATATCAAAGCTCCTGGTGGGCTAGAGAAGTATATTTTACATTTCTTGCATATTCAATGACACTTAATAGGTAAATTGTAAATTTCATTGATGGCCTGGAGAGGTTTATTATATATTCCCTGGTGGACTAGAGAGGTTTATTTTACGTTTTATAGTGATCAGAGGTAGTGAATAAGTTAACCCTAGTGGGCTAGAGAGTTTTATTCTGTTTCTTGGTGGTTCATGACACTGAACAGGTAAACTCCCCGATAGTCTAGCGAGGTTTATTTTACATTCCTTATGATCAAGGGCAGTGAATATGTTAACCCTGGTGGTCTAGAGAGCTTTACCTTACATTCCCTGGTGGACAAGAATAGTGAATAGGTAAATTTCCTGATGGTCTAGAGAAGTTTATTATACATTCCACAGTGGGCTAAAGAGCTATATTTTACATTCCCTGGTGGTCTAGAGCAATGAAGGGTTCAGTAGTAAATTCAGGTTGCTACCATTGGCAGGCTCTATCCTCCGGAGAACACTGTGCCTTAGGCTTTTGTCCAGTTTGCCTTATTCTAAAACTAGCCCTGGTAATACAAACCCTACCGTGTGCCTAAGGGCGACATGAGGTTGCAAAGTGGCCCAACAAGCAAACCCCTCTCCTCTTTCCCCACACACAAACATTGAGTAGTTTTAGTTTTTTTTCTCATAATTTCAAAGCTCCTGTTGGGCTAGAGATTTTTATTTTTCATTTTTTTGGCATTCAAGAACACTTGATAGATAAATTGTAAATTCCATGGTGGTCTACAGAGGTTTATTATACATTTACTAGATGGTCTAGAGAAATTTACTGTACATTCCCTAGTAATAGAGTAACCTTGATGGCCTAAAGAGGTTTACCTTACATTCCCTGGTGGTCAAGGGTAGTGAATAGGTAAATAGTACATTTTCTCATGGTCTAGAAAAGTTTATTATATATTTCATGGTGGGCTAAAGAGGTTTACTTTACATTCCCTTGTGGTCAAGTGCAGTCAACAGGTAAAGTATAAATACCCTGATAGATCTAGAGTAGTTTACTTTATATTCCCTAGTGGTCTAGGGCAATGAAGGGTTCAAGAGTGAATTCAGGTTGCTGCTTCAGACCCTGGAAAATGGAGATCTTGCACAATTGTCCAGTTTGCCTGATCCTAAAACCAGCCCCTGGTAATGCAGACCCAAAATCAGCCCAATAATGATACTGTACAATATTAGCGGCCTCAGTAGTAAGTGTCCCCCTTATTGGGCCCAGTGGAAATAGGGCCCCCTCTTTGTGCCCTCCCCATCCAGCTGAGTAGCAACCCCACACCATCATACATTAAATTCCCTCCGCAACTCTGGTCTGACCACCAATGCTGTGGTCAACGCCTGTGACCCCTGGCCTCTCTTCCCAGCATCTGCCCTGCTTACAGGATGTGCAGCAATGCAGACGTCAGGGGTCACATTAATATGGCCGCATCAAAAAAATAGCAGCATCAGCTTTTGGACTTGATTAACGGCCAGGCTGGTGACACTACCGGCCAGGTGGCAACTTTAGGCCACTGGATTTAAATTGCAGAATTCGCGATCGTCATCCGCGTGGGCAATATGCCGTAATCCGCACTTATTATAAGGATAGGTGTTTCGCATGTCTGCTCAGATGAGCGGATAGTAATTGCGATTTCCGCCAGCGGATTTAAAATTGCTGCCTGTTCTATTTTGGTGCGGAATCAGCGCGGTCGGCCTGCATTGAAGTCAATGTAAACTGTCCGACCCGCAGCCCATCCGAATAGGCTGCATCATCACCAGCAACGGTCCCGGAGAAGGAAATATTTTAAAGAATCTGTACTACGCATGAGGGCGAGCATCCGCGGTCATCCGCATTACAGAAATGACAGGTGTGCGGGTCATAGCCGGATTCCGCTGTGGTCTCCCGCATGCAGAATCCGACTCGTTTGTGTGCCGCCGGCCTAAGCCAGGAGTCGGGGTTTATACATGGTGGAGTTGTTCCTTCTGCAGAGCTCCGCACATAATAACAGCACCGTCTGCAGCCATGTCTTTGTTGCTGTCACCTTCCCAGCAGCGGAATACATAAGAGAGGAGGATCTGATGGCTGACTGTGCGGCTTTATGAGAGGCCAGTGAACTTTCTCTATGAATACAGTTGCGAGGCCTGAGGGGGAGCGAGGCATTTCATAACCCAGGCAGCCATTACTGAGGAAAGGATAGGAGAACCCCATCCTCCCCTCCCTCATCATAAATATTCTCATAAACAGCTCACAGACACAGAAAGGGTTAAATGGGCCAAATGTGTATTTTTTTAAGGGTCTTTGCTGTTGCTATCTGTTATCAGGAATGATCATTTGCAGGGGGGGGGGGGGGGTACGCAGAAAACTAGGCCGGCACCGCACGCATGAAAGCCTTCTAAAAGCAAATCTGTCTTTGTTGCCCATAGCAACCAATCACAGCGCAGCTTTCATTTCTTATACTGCTGCGGCAAAATGAAAGCTGTGCTGTGATTGGTTGCTATGGACAACAGAGGCAGATCTTCTTTCAGACGGCTTTCATAAAAGTGCGGTGCCGGCCTACTTTACTGTATAATCGCTTTTTACAACCGCGGTAATCGTGGTACAACGCTGCCACTGATTTCTATGGGGCCTTGCAGACTCGCCCTCGAATGCGGTGTTTTCTAATGCCGCAATTTTTAAGCGCTGCCTGCTCTATTTTGCGCATTTCTGCACTTTTTAACACACCTCATTACCCATCACAATGATGGGGCGCGTTAAAAAGCGCTAATGAACGCTGTATAGACGCTTTTATAGATAAACATCCCGGCAAAACACCGCGATTAAAATCCTAGCGCTTTGCTGCCTCCGTGTGTGAAAGTGGCCTAAGACTGTTGCTGTCAGCCATAGCAGCCAATCACACTGCAGCTTTCATTTTCCCAGAGGAGTTTAAGAAATGAAAGCCGAGATCTCATTGGTTGCCATGGACAAACGCACACGACCATGTGAAACACTGGATTTCAATTCATTCATTTACAGACGCGTAAAAACATCTAGACAGCGAAGATAGGGCAATATTCGTGATATTTTAACACGGACGGAAAAGATGCATCTTGCCCTATCTATCAACCGCGATCAGCTGGCAGCTCCCATAGGCTTCTATGGAAGCTGCTGGCAAAAGTAGGAGGAGGAAGTTTGCTGGCTGTATTGCGCCAGTTGAAGGTTTTATACCACCTGATGGAATTCCGTGATGCGGCGTCTATAGGCCACACATGGCCATGTGAATGGGTGAGAAAACGCAAGATTTAGCCACGACTTAATCCCGGCTTTCTCATTCATGCAATTTCCGGCTGTGATGCAGGCGGCCCGGAATCGCAATGCTCGTGTGAATGAGGCCTTACTGTAAGACGGTATTAGGCCTCCTTCACACGGGTGATGCGTTTTTTCAACAAACGTATTTAGGCGGCTAAATAGCTACGTAAAAACGCTTTTGTGAATAAAGCATTATGGTGGCTTCTGCAATGAGGCAACCCGAGCGGGAGGTCCGCTGTGACAGGAATGACCAAGGGGAAACAAGATGGATGTCACAGGTGGCTCTGCAATCTCTCCTGCTAGCAATGCCAGCTTGATCCAGCTCGGTCGCCCACAGTGAACAGGAAAAACGTAGGATTGAAGAATTTGTCACATGACGCCAGCATCTCTCTTAGGCCGCTATTCACACAGTCCAATAACGAATTTCTAGAAAAGCAACCGGAGGTGCGCGGTTGCACTTTACTCTCAACTTTTGCAGCTTTGATTCCTCTACAAGTAGTATGCTGTGCAGAAATCACAAATCTTCCCTTACAGATTTTCACTTCTCTTCCACACCTTCCATATTACACGCTTTCTTGGAGACACTCTTCCTTCCGAAATCTAGACGTCTTCAGTCTCAGTTATCTGATAGACCGTCACTCCCGATTCAGTAATCAGCATTCACTCAAGCTTTCTATTTTGTTCTAAGGCCGTCTGCAGACGGACGGAAATTCCGCAGCAGGATTTCCCGCAGAATTTCCGCCCTTGGAAGCTGCCATAGGATTGCGTTAGCAAACGCAATCCTAGGCAGACGGACGCGGTTTGTCCGCGCGAAATCTCGCGCGGCAAACAAACTGCAGCATGTTTTATTTCTCTGCGGGTCTCGCAGAGCCCCGCACAGAAACGTCACTGCCCAGCCGCCGGCTCCGGTCTGCGCATGCGCTGGCTGCCCAGCAAGCCGGCACATTAAACAGCTGGAGCCGCGGGTGAGTACGCGCTGCTCTCTGCAGGCGCTCGGGTCGGGTCCCGCGGCGAGAATCATCGCAGCCGGATCCGACCCGCCCGTCTGCAGGCGGCCTAAGGCTTCTCAGTGGCTTCCCTTTTTTTGTCATGGCAGAAGACCCGTTACTCTATGCCTAGTCCTGCACAGGAACGTCCACCACCTCCGACTACATTTTCTCCACTCTCTCTCCACTAAACTCCGCCTCTCAACTACCCGAGACGTTCAATCACGTCACTCACGCAGTTAAAGGAACACACGCACAAGAATCACTCACAACAGTCATTCAAATGCATCCACACCACAACTTCAAGCCACTACACTTCCGACAAAAGATTTCAGCTTTTCCATTGAAGTGTATGACAGAAATCCTCAAGTTTTCTGCACCAAATCCGACCCTAAAATTGGCGTGCTGCAGATATAAATTCCGCAGTGTAGGCCAATTTCCGTAATACAGATTTTTTCCATGATCTAACACATTTCCTACTGGTCTCCTCTGACCTCATTGACAAATACTGCAGGGTGGTGGCACATCCAAAGTGGCCCAATACAAAATCCGAAACAGGACTCCCAACTACAGGGGTGTCCGTAAATTTACAGTGCAAACAGTCTGTAAAACCCAGGTGTTTTTTTTTTTCTGCTGCCTTTATAGCTGCCCATGATTTTTTTGTACTGTACATCTGCCAATACTTTACATGGGTCGGGAGGGGTATCATCTCTCCTTGAGGAGAGCACCTAGAAGGTGTGACGAGACTTATAAGGCCATGCATGCTCCTTTGGGAAATATAAGCAAATAAGGAAGATGGAATAATACCTCTGCAGCGCCACCTATTGGGTGACAGCATTCCTTCAAATCAATGTCCAACTCTTTATACTTCCAACACCTTACATGGGCACTGCTGCCACTTTATGCCTGGCCAGTTGGGTTGGTGACATGCCGCACCCGTTATGCTAATGGTCTAGTCTGACTAAGGTAATGTTCACATTAGGATTTTCATGTATGTTTAATGTATGCATTAAACTTCCAAAAAAATGTATACAAAGATACGCCATTTAAGAGTGCCTAAATGTTCTTAAAACGTATATGTCAAATACATAAAAGTAAGGGAGGTCAAATGTTATCAAAAGTATGCATTTTTACCTACGTTTGACCCATTCTGGCCTATGGGTACTTAAAGCTATAGGCTTTTAAACAGTTTTTGATATCAAAGCATATATGATCCGCGAATGGTTTAACAGCTCGTTAGTGAGGGTTGGGACATGAGGGGTATGCAGGACATGGGGAGGGGTTTGGATCAAGTCAATGCAATGCAGCGACAACTGCTCCCCTAGGTCCCCCATATGTGTCCGCTAAAATGGTCCCCATATTAAAGGTCAGTAAAAATAGTTGCTTTCTTAGAATATTGCCGGCCGGACAGCAGCTAGACAACCATCGCTGTCACGTAACTGAAGTTCTGTCCTGGATGCCGCTGCACTCAGAGGGGATTCTAACCCCCCCGATTTCTAAACGTATTGTATGCGGCGCAGAAGCCAAGGAGAGGAATTTAGGCTCCTCTGTCAGTCCAACATCTACGTCTGGAACTGGACATCAGTTAAGTGACAACCCTGGCTGGACGGTTGCTGCCCGGCTGGAGCTAGCAAGTTGGGAGGGCACTATTAATATTGAGACTATTAAGAGGAACTGGCTTTGGGGCCACTAAGGGGGTCCACTATTACTAATGGGGCCACTAAGAGGGACACTATTACTATTAGAGTAATTTATGGAGGGGTGGTCCACTATTAATATCTGGGTCTCTATTACTATTAGGTTACTGAGAAGGGCCACTATTACTGTTTGGGCCACTGAGAGGACACTACTACTAGTTGGGTCCATTGAGGGGGACAGTATTAATAGTTGGAGGCACTATAACTTTATGGGGCCACAGAAGAACATAAGTATAATGAGGCATATACTGAGAGTTTAATTGGGGGTACCGACAGGATGGCTGCAAGAAGTCTTCAAGTGGATTTCACCAATCAGAGTAGATGTCACCTTTGATCATTGGAGGTAACTGCACTGTAATCACTATCACTGTGTAGAGCAAATACCTGACTATTATATAGTGACTGCTTTATTTACAGGTATACTAAAGCTGAGCTGCTGTATCTGAACCCATTATGTTATAAAAGCTGTATACATATAGTAGCCCCCAAACCACCTGTACATATTTATGAAGGTCTCAGCGGCCAGTTGCTTGTTATGGAGGGTGACTGTGGCTAGATCAGAGGCGTAACTTGAAGCTCCCGGGCCCCGATGCAAAACTTGTAACAGGGCCCCCAATTATAATGCTTTACTCATAAAACTGGGTTCCCTATATGGAGAAAAGAGGCCTTATGGGCCCCCTAAGGCTCCTGGGCCCGGGTGCAACCGCATCCCCTGCATCCTCTATAGTTATGCCCCTGGGCTAGATCCTCACTATAGGTCCATCGCTAGCTGGCGTACAATACAGGAGGCATTGGCGACTGGCACACAAGGGGCCTTAGAATGTAGCGCCATATTATAAGAATGGTGACAGCAGTTGTCAATTCATACATATATTACCAGGTAGGTAATTATTCATTGTGGTGCCCCACAGGAGGAGGGAGACCTGCGTTGTCATCCACTCAGCAGCAGTTGGTATAGACAAGAACTCAGATAAAGGAGGTCGTCACCGTCACAGCTTTTCTGCTAGTGACCCTGAATATTAACTTGACTTTGAGTTCCGCTTCCGCAACCAACACAAAGAAAACACAGCGTTGTACTCTAAATCAAATGTTACATTCAATCAATAAAACACATCAAACATGAGCCACGCTATAAAAAGAAGGACTCGGCGTCAGTCCACAAGTATATAGCAAAAAATATATACACTGGGGTAAACCTAATCAAATCACGCATGTAATTATTCTCGGTTTTTGTCTCAACTTCTAAGAGCGGCTTCACACGAGCGTAATCCACTGCATGGCGCCCACAGTCGTGCGGCAGAGAGCAAGTACACAATGACATTGCATACTATCTGCGGGCTGCCAATTGCCATAAACAATCTTGGCGTGCGTGCGTGAGCGCGTAATACCTGCCAAGATAGGACATGCTGCGATCTTTATTGTACTTTATTTTACGCAATATGTATGTTCAGCAACTTGGGAGCCTATGCAGATTGCTACCGCGTAATGTACACGCAAAAGCTGCGCACGGTGTAGGAATACATTTGTGTGAAGGAGCCCTAAGCATGGTTGTGATTAGAAATGAGCGAGCACGCTCGGATAAGTCAGCTACTCGAGCGAGCCTCGAACTTCTCGAGTAACTGCATTCTTGTCCAAGCGTGCTCGAGGGGGGCGGCAGGGGATAGCGGGAGGCAGGGGAGAGTGTGAGAGAGCTTTCTCTCCCCCCCCCCCCCTGCTACCACCCGCCGCCCCCGCTCCCCTGAGCATGCTCGGACAAGAATGCAGTCAGTCGAGAAAAGCGAGGCTCACTCGAGTAGCTGACTTATCCGAGTGTGCTCGCTCATCTCTAGTTGTGATCTTATTTTTATCATGTTATTCAAAATTGCTGTTTTTTTACTGTGTTTTTTTTATGCTTGTTTATTTACAGCGGAGTTTAATTAAGGAAATAGCAAAGAAAAAGCTGCCAATATTAATTTCAGAATTGGATGAAATTTTTATCCTGGAACCAATTCAATATTGTTGTCATAAATATGGTTTCTGTCTCACACGTAAAACCCAAGAGCCATTTTTTTGCTAGTTTTTATTTCAGTCCAGCCAAAAGCAAAGAAAAAAATTACTGCGAGCGAATGAGGTATCTACTCCCCCTCCCGACACATGTGACAGAGCAATTCTAGAAGAGTCTCTCGTAGAAGTCAATGGGTCAGCTCCTGTCCATTGTATGAATGGCTCATGAGTTCTATGGTAAAGCATCTTTAAATGCTGTTAACTGCTGCTCAGGTAAGATGGCGGCATTATTCTGCTCCTACAGCAGATTCCAGGAGGTATGGTTTTTAATTTCTTGGCTTGACAGTAGCTACATACTGTGTTTGGTCCATTTATCCAGTATATACATCATCATAGTGCTTTGTCAGGTACATATTGAAAAGCTTCCAGCAACAAGTTGGAATGCTTTGTGGCCCTTGATGCACTGGTTCTGTCTTTCTCTTTTTGAATTCTAGCCCCATGCTTTCCAGGGGTCTCTGCAGCCATTGATGTCCTGACTCTTTCCCTCTTTTTTTAAATTCAGGCCTCATATTGTTCTAGGGTCTCTGCAGCTCTTGATGCCTCTGTTTCTCTCTTTTTAAATTCAGGCCTCATGCTGTTCTGGGGTCTTCACAGCCCTTGATGTCCTAGCTCTTTCCCTCTTTTTGAATTCAGGCCTCATGCTGTTCTGGGGTCTCCACGGCTCTTGATGTCCTAGCTCTTTCCCTCTTTTTTTGAATTCAGGCCTCATGCTGTTCTAGGGTCTCTGCAGCCCTTGATGGCCTAGCTCTTTCCCTCTCTTTTTTTAAATACATCAAATATATCCATAGGGTTCCATACATCCAAGAGAGTCAAAAAGAGCATCCTTTGTGTTCCACTGGGCCAACATACAACAGTACATATTTTTGGTTTTGTTGTATACAACTGCATAGGAGACTAGGCTTCATCTATACAAAGGTATATGGTAAAAAAACCAAATGCAGACAGCTACATTTTTGGCTTTTCTTTACAATGGAAACCTATTAGCAAAATATCCCACTGTATACCTATATAGAGAGATATATACCCGGGCATTAACCCTTTGCAATCCAATTTTGGCTTCAGGGTTTCCAAGGGGGCTCTCCCTTTCTGCCATTATACAATGGCGCTGTCTGCTGGCTAGAGCCAGTACTGCGGTATGGGACATGCAGGAGAGGCCCTGACAACAGAGCGGCCAGTAATCTACAGTAAGAATACCCTGCCGGACGTCTTCCGACATTGGAGCTGTGCAGCCTTCAATCAGAATGTCTTTATATGTCAGACAGTAGATTGAAAAGGGTTAATGGTAACGGGTAAATAAACTAGTATATCTTTATAACAATTGGAACTTCATTTTTGTGATACATAGATCCAAATATCCTGCACAGACCTAGACATTGTGTCTGCCTGCAGCCAACACTAGATGGATCGTAAAGCAATCCTCTGGTCTTGGGAACACAATCTGTTCAGATAACAGAGAAAGGGGGTGAAGATTTTATAACCTGATGCCATACTTTCTCCTTGTCTAACCATCTGTCCACTAGTTCCTTGGGCCCCTCATCATTCTTTCAGCTTCGCCGCAATGCTCCTGCGACTTCTCAATACACATCATGCATCGGTAGTCATACACTGAATGCTGCTTTTGGATTGGGCAGCACTGCTCACGTGATCAGTGCGAGCCAATAGAGATGAGCGAGCAAGCTCGGTAAAGTCAGTTACTCGAGCGAGCCTCACTCATCTTGAGTAACTGCCTTCTCCTCCGAACGTGCTTGGGGAGGGGGGGTGTCAGGGGTGAGCGGCAATAGCAGGGGGAGAGAGAGAGATCTCTCTCACTCTTCCCCCACTCCCCTCCGCTCTCCCCCGCCGTCCCCTGCTGCCCCCCCCCCCCCCCCGAGCACGCTCGGAGGAGAAGGCAGTTACTCGAGATGAGCGAGGCTCGCTCGAGTAACTGACCTTACCGAGCGTGCTTGCTCATCTCTACTAGCCAATCATAGGGGCATATAATCTTTTAGACTACCAATACACCACCAGTAGGCAGATAAAATGTTGTCATGTACTTCTATAGCTGGTGAAAGGAAGCGTCGGATTTGGAGCTATGTATAAGAAAGTTCTAGTAATGTTATGATATCTGTGGTGCCACTAGTTTACAATATCCAAGTCAACCATGGAGTCTCGTGAAAGTCCCGCATTGAATGTCCTGATAAGCCCAATGGCCAAGAGTCTAAGGACTAGTGAAACTGGAAGACTTATCAGGATTTAGGAGAGATTTGAGGATATTCTGGAGTGGTCCAGCCAAAGCCTGGACCCCGGGAAAATGGCAGCTTTGACGCTCCCCATCTAGCATGATCCCCAAATATAAGTGTGTCTAGTATCATACAGAAGAAGACTTGAGGCTGTAGTGGCTGCAAAAGTAAGTAAAGGGTGTGAATACTTACGCAAATGTAATATCTCAGAGACAAGTCTGCACCCGTATTAAACTCAAACGGGATTAAGTCTCAGGTACTTACAGTGAGGGGTGCAGAACAGCAGAGGGTGGGCAGAACCAGGCTGGTGATTGCTGATTATAGGGCTTTACAGAAAAAAGCTCTTGCTAATTTCTAAATGATTGCAATTAAAGCTTTATCTCTCAAGAAGGAAATAAACCCTTTGCAGGTGGTTGCTGTACATAAGAAATGCCAGGAGTGATCAAGGATGAGAGCTCTTCAAGATCGGCATTTAAAACCCCTTCTCCTCCCAGAATCCTACAAAACCTAACATTGGCGCAGTGCCCAGGCTCCGATCAACAATGAAGTCCTATAAGAATGGCGCTCATTACACAGCAATGTTTATAGGGTTCAGCAGATTCCAAAGGACGGACGACTGGCAGCTTTTGTGGTGGCTTCCGGACCACGGCCAGAAAATAGGCATAATTACGAGGACTACTCCATATGTAGCAGTGAATTCCGCAGATGGAGAAGCTCATGATACTATAACTGTCTGTGTGTGATGTGTGAGAGTCTATCATTATTTGTGCTGAGCGGGCAATGATAAATCCTCACAGGCAGAAAAGAAACCCTACAAAACATAAAAAACTTCAAAACTAAACATTTTTAGAGTAACGCCAATGCTAAGGGCACTGTTGGAAAACATTGACATTGAGAGTCCATGCACGTTGATCATGGAGAGTTACCAACATCAAAATCACTTACATTCAGTAGGTCTACGGGGGTCCTAAAATAAAACATGGAGTTGGCCAAACCAGACAACCGCCTCAAAATAAAACAGTTTAGGAGGGGCCTGGACGCCTTTTTGAGCGCTACAATATTACACATTACAGTCACTAATTACTCAGAAGGGTCGGTGATCCAGGGATTATTCTGGTTGACAGATTGGAGTCGGGAACACATTTTTTCCCTTAAATGGGGAAAACGGGCTTCTACCTCATTGGGCTCTTTTTTGCCTTCCTCTGGATCAACATTGAAGGGGCGGAGGGTAACAGGCTGAACTGGCCGGACATATGTCTTTTTTCGGCCTTACATACTATGTTACTGTTTTACATTTTGAAGGCAACTGAACCCTAGACCTGGAGATTATAATTAGGTCACTACCATGGCTAAAGAAGATCATTCCAATAATATTATATTAGAGTACGATTATTTATGCAATTCCCTAATAGATTCTTTACACTTACAAATCTGACCAGTCTATTAGTCCAGATGTCTAGTTGGGATGTGTAAAGATTGTATATATAGGTTAGTATCTTTGGGTACTGTTTATCTGTTATTAGTGTCGTGGCGTGCAGTTCACGACACTGTCCCAGCGCAACTTCCAAGATTCGGAAACGGGTTTGGGTCGACAGCCGACGTGACTGCGGAATCGGCGTATGCGCCCTGTTATTTGGTGCTGGGCACCAATAAGTGAACATTAATCTGCTGGTGAGGGGGGTTTGATTGGTTGGCAGGGAGGTGGTTTCCCCAGCTGGCCAATCAATGATTGTTATGGTACATATATTCCAGCCCCTCTTTTCAGAGGTTACCAGTTATTCCTCTGCAAGGTGGAGTTCTGGTTTGGTCCTCCTGGGTTCATCCCAGTTAGATGAGTCCCTGGTGTTCTTACTTTTACTTGCTGATGTAGATCTGTTACCCAATACTATTGTGACTATTGTTATTCCATCTGTCATTGTTACCCTTTTTTTTCCATCTAGGGACAGTCTAGGTTGCCTACAGGTTCCAGATGTGGGGCCGCCCTTATCAGGGCATCACCCTGGTTCTAGAAAGGGTTTTTCCATACCGTATAATAGGGTTTAATTTTCTCTTTCCACATTGTTTAGTTTCATTATTGATAGTTTTATTCTCCAAGTTTTCAACCAGAGTGTATCTGTCCTTTAAAACAGCTTTTACAGCCAATTCCAAAATCCACCACCAACCACATCAGAGATGGCTGCCCTGCCGAACCTCCATGCTTTACACTGCTGCTTCGATTTTTTTTTTCTTCCAAACTCAACTTAGGCTCAGAAGGAGGAAGTCAGCACATGGAAAGTAAAGTCATAATAGATTATACGTAACCAAACCAGGAGTGACAAACAGAAGATTATCAAGTAACTACTTCATATTGATAAAAGTTTCAATGAGGGGGCACTTATTTTTGAAAGATGAAATTTCTAGACAACATCTAACCTGCCTACATTCAACTGAGCTATTATTAACTAATGTTCCATTTATACCATCTGCCTCATCGTCCCCTCTCACACATACATCAGTCTGTTACACCTTCGGGTGCGATTTCACCGGAAACCTAAAATAAGAATGCTACTAGGGGTATCGTAATGTCCCAGACGCTGCCCTGGAATGCGCCATCTGTGAGTAAACACGCTAATTATGGTGTAGTAGGGTCTGAGCCGGAGTCTCTGGTTAAATTTTCATATGTGATTAAATATGAATACCGTCTGGAAATCTTACAAGTCACATGCATTATTCAACATAAATCAGGTTTCTCACTCTGGGTTGTCGAGTACAAGACATTTTCATTTCACGGAGAGAAGTAAAAGGATTTGCTTTGGGTGAGAATATTGAGTTTCCTTTGACAATCAGTTACTTTCGTGAGAGATTTGTGTAAAATTTATTTAAATGAATCTTTGGCCCCCGTTGCGTAAGTCGGCACACCCCTCCGAAATGAGCTTTTCTTTAACTTTATTTTATCTCTCATCCCATGCCAGCTTCCAGTCAGTAGATCTAAGCTCAACAAGGTGTCTATAGTTGTCTATTGCACACGTTACCCGCTCTATTAGGAACCACCTCTACAGGGAGCCATGGCTCCACAATACCGAGATGCTTTGACACTTGGGAGGGTAATTGGGTAACTCCTGATCAAATGAGGTCCCAATGAGGGGGTTCCCTTACGTACGCAAGATCTATCGTTTTTGAGAAGCACTCCACCCACTGATTTCCATGCAATGCTTCACTTTCTTTGAAATGACTCAATGATTCTCCAGAATGTGGACCTCCTTCCTCTTGTCCCCACCCTCTTTGATCAGCACCTGTGTAGAGCAAGGGCATTGACTGCATAATGGTCTGTGTAGACCCCTAATGAATCATTTTCATGCTGCAAATCATGCCGCACATGTGCCAATCACACAATGAACATGTTCTTTACATGCCAGTGGATCAAGAATGATATCTTTTCTCCTTAGGCAGAGCACCTAAGAGGTGAGTGAGGAAACGTATCAGGCCATTCATGCTCCTCTGGGTAATATCCAAGTAAGGGAGATGGAACAATACCTTTGCATATGTCTGTGTATGAGTTCTAGCTTGGCTTTCAGTTCCCAATCATTGTTACAAGGCTTGTATAAAGAGTCTAACATAATTTGCAGGAATGCTGCCTTCCAATAGGTGGCGCTGCAGAAATATTGTTCCATCTCCCTTATTTGCATATTAGGTGCCAGTTACACACTTGACACATGGTGCCCACTGTATGTAGTATTTATATGTCAAGCCCATGCCATTCACACGCTGTACATATGCCACACATGCACTACTCATGTTCTGGACACTTAAGGGGAAATTTACTAAAACTGACATTTCCAATGCCAGTCTTAGGGCTCCTTCACACGATCGTATGAGCAAATGTGCATGCTTCATTGCGACGTATTTGTGCTATGAACGAGGTTGATATGCACACATCTGCGCATTGTACCATGCTTTTTTGCGCATGCAGGGCCTGTTCATACATGCGCAATACACCGTCGCCCTGATTTATAAGACTATTTAGCATACTGAGGTCAGATGTGTTCTTTTCCCTGCGGTTTTGCGCTGTATTTCATGCATCACCTTACGTATTGTGCGCACCCCTCATAGACTTCTGTAAGGCTCTTTAATGCACAACTGCGTACAAAATAGAGCGTGCTCTATTTTTTATTTTTTTTTGCGCGCGTGAGAAATGCATGCACAAAAAAGAAAATTTGAGTAAGTCCATTGACATCAGTGGGTTCTATTCTCTGCAAGTGCAAATTTTGTCTATTGATCCTGTAATTTCCGTAATTCCGTGACTTTTCCAATTTCAATATTGAGGAGTATATATTTGGTCTTATGTAGAATCTGAAAAAACTATTTTTTAAATTACTATTAAAAACGATTGTCAGCCAAAAATGCTTGCATTTACCCGAAAAAAAATTGCCCCCAAAGGTAAGAGAATTATCCAAACTTTACCCTTCTAAACCACAAAGTTTTTGACTTCGCAACAACTTTTTTTTCTCCTATTCACTTCTAAAACATTTATTTTCTCCTGCACAAAAACTGGATTAATACGAGGCAGCTGGCACATTTAATTAAAAAGTTCTGCGATGCGTACTGTACATATGTAGCTTCATTTACTGAAAAGCATTAATGCAAAAAATGCAAACTCAGAAATGAAGACTCTGCAACGTGGCCATTGTTTTCCTCCAATTAAAGCCCCAATGAATCAGGGTGTCACATTAAAGCGGAGGAACCATTTATTAAAGACAGAGCGCTACATGTTCCCAGCGTGTTTCTGCTGAATATCACAATGGCCTAAGAGATGCTTGATGCTTGTTTATAGAATAAATAGATGCTAAAGGCAGTCCTGACCCATTTAAAGGGACAGCAGCACTATTTTCCTGAAAAGACATATATTGTAGATCTTATCTTATAGATTATAGCGGTGGTTATCCCTTAGAGATGAGCAAGTATACTTGCTAAGGCACATTACTCGAGTGACTAGTGCCTTGGCCGAGTATCTCCCTGCTTGTCTCTAAAGATTTGGGGGCCGGCGGGGGGCGGGGAGCGGCGGGGGAGAGTGGGGAGGAGCGGAGGGGAGATCTCTCTCTCCCTCTCCCCCCCCCCCCCCCCGCAACTCACCTGGCACCCGCGCTGGCCCCCGAATCTTTAGAGACGAGCGGGGCTAAGGCACTACTCGCTCGAGTAATGTGCCTTAGCGAGTATACTCGCTCATCTCTATCATCCATTTCAAGATATGTTGTTGTTACTTTATAATAGTTCATAAGAATTGTTTGTTCTAAATTCCCTCCGACAGCTGTGGGCGCTGCTGAAATGCATTCAATGGGGAGGATTTACCGCTGTCAGTGGTAGGATGTGGTACTGCAGCTGGCAAAAGTAAATTGCAGAAGGGCTAAGGGGCCTGCTAGATCCCCGCTAATAGAAATCTTATATGTGTTATTTTAATGCTCTTTATAGGTGCTATTGTAATCCATCTCTCCATTACATAAACAGCTAGTAAAGATAATAAAACTGCCTCGTGTGTGGGACTGTTAACCCTGAAGTTCAAGGCAGGCAATATGTGATCCAGTTGGCGGCCGCTCGTTGCCTTCTTTTCTATCAATTTTCTATCCATTATCTATATGGATATAATGCATAGCTCTGGTCTGCTTTCTTTCGCCTTATGACCCCTTGTCATCATTGCTTAAGGGCTTCCCAGAGATGATATAGATTCGTAACTCTTAGAATAGATTTTAGAGATGCACTAGGGCCCAGTTCCTAATAACACAACATTATTACTGTATAGCATTAGCAATTCCGTCTGTTGCATAGAAACCGCAGAGAGCAGGGCAAGGGTTAAAAAGAATCCATTAAACAAGTCAAATTCACTTTATGAAGTGGTTTTCCGATTGCCGGTGTCAGCCATTTTAGTGTCGAATTTAATTAACATTAATGCCTTTTCAATCTTCTATTATTAAAACTGATGTCATCTAGCAGGAGAAGACGTCAGCCTACAATTACACTGAAGGGGAAGGGGAGTATCAAGAATAAATACCCTCTCCCCCTTCTCTAAATAACCAACAGTCAACCCGAACTCCATGAAGCTGTAATAAGGAGGTGGCTGAATGTCACTTTATCACACGGTGTGCTGCCTGCGGTGTACAGCAGATATGATAAAGACTACATGTATATTACTTACATATCTAACATGCAAAAGGTCTATACACAAATTTTAATCAACTGTTACAGTGGGGAATATTTAACTGCTATACTTTAATTGTTATGACACGGTCCTCTATGTACAAGACTATAGCTACTTTAATACTGCCCCCTATGTACAAGAATATAACTACTATAATACTGCCCCCTATGTACAAGAATATAACTACTATAATACTGCCCCCTATGTACAAGAATATAACTACTATAATACTGCCCCCTATGTACAAAAATATAATTAGTATAATACTGCCCCTATGTACAAGAATATAACTACTATAATACTGCCCCTATGTACAAGAATATAACTGCTATAATACTACCTCCTATGTACAAGAATATAACTACTATAATACTACCCTCTATGTACAAGAATATGACTACTATAATACTGCCTCCTATGTACAAGAATATAACTACTATAATACTGCCTCCTATGTACAAGAATATAACTACTATAATACCGCCCCCTAAGTAAGAGAATATAACTACTATAATACTGCCCCCTATGTTCAAGAATATAGCTACTATAATACTGCTCCCTATGTACAAGAATATAACTACTATAATACTGCCCCCTAATTACAAGAATATAACTACTATAATACTGCCCTCTATATACAAGAATATAACTACTATAATACTGCCCCCTATGTACAAGAATATAACTACTATAATACTGCCTCCTATGTACAGGAATATAACTACTATAATACTACCTCCTATGTACAAGAATATAACTACTATAATACTGCCCCCTATGTACAAGAATATAATACTATAATACTGCCTCCTATGTACAAGAATATAACTACTATAATACTGCCCTCTATGTACAAGAATATGGCTACTATAATACTGCCCCTTACGTACAAGAATATAACTACTATAATACTGCCCCTATGTACAAGAATATAACTACTATAATACTACCCCCTATGTACAAGAATGTAACTACTATAATGCTGTATCACGTGTACAAGAATATAACTACTATAATACTACCTCCTATGTACAAGAATATAACTACTATAATACTGCCTCCTATGTACAAGAATGTAAATACTATAATACTGCTCCCTATGACACAAGAATATATCTACTATAATGCTGCCCCCTATGTACAAGAATAGAACTACTATAATACTGTCCCCTATGTACAAGAATATAACTACTATAATACTGCTCCCTATGTACAAGAATATAACTACTATAATACTGCCCCCTATGTACAAGAATATAACTACCATAATACTGGCCCCTATGTACAAGAATATAACTACTATAATACTGCCTCCTATGTACAAAAATATAACTACTATAATACTGCCCCCTATGTACAAGAATATAACTACTATAATACTGCCTCCTATGTACAAGAATATAACTACTATAATACTGCCTCCTATGTACAAGAATATAACTACTATAATACTGTCCCCTATGTACAAGAATATAACTACTATAATACTGCCTCCTATGTACAAGAATATAACTACTATAATACTGCCTCCTATGTACAAGAATATAACTACTATAATACAGCCCCTATGTACAAGAATATAACTACTATAATACTGCCTCCTATGTACAAGAATATGACTACTATAATACTGCCCCCTATGTATAAATATATAACTACTATAATACTGCCCCCTATGTACAAGAATATAACTACTATAATACTGTCACCTATGTATAAGAATATGACTACTATAATACTGCCCCCTATGTATAAATATATAACTACTATAATACTGCCCCCTATGTACAAGAATATAACTACTATAATACTGGCCCCTATGTGCAAGAATATAACTACTATTATACTGTTCCTATGTACAAGAATATAGCTACTATAATACTGCCCCCTATGTACAAGAATATAACTACTATAATACTGCCTCCTATGTAGAAGAATATAACTACTATAATACTGCCCCCTATGTACAAGAATGTAACTACTATAATACTGTCCCCTATGTACAAGAATATAACTACTATAATACTGTCCCACATGTACAAGAATATAACTACTATAATACTGTCCCCTATGTACAAGAATATAACTACTATAATACTGCCCCCTATGTACAAGAATATAACTACTATAATACTGCCCCCCTATGTACAAGAATATAACTACTATAATACTGCCCCTATGTACAAGAATATAACTACTATAATACTTATCCTATGTACAAGAATATAACTACTATAATACTGCCCCCTATGTACAAGAATATAACTACAATAATACTGCCCTCTATGTACAAGAATATAACTACTATAATACTGCCCCCTATGTACAAGAATATAACTACTATAATACTGCCCATATGTACAAGAATATAACTACTATAATACTGCCTCCTATGTACAAGAATATAACTACTATAATACTGCCTCCTATGTACAAGAATATAACTACTATAATACTGCCCCCTATGTACAAGAATATAACTACTATAATACTGCCCCCTATGTACAAGAATATAACTACTATAATACTGCCTCCTATGCACAAGAATATAACTACTATAATACTGCCCCCTATGCACAAGAATATAACTACTATAATACTGCCCCTATGTACAAGAATATAACTACTATAATACTGCACCTATGTACAAGAATATAACTACTATAATACTGCCCTCTATGTACAAGAATATAACTACTATAATACTGCCCCCTATGTACAAGAATATAACTACTATAATACTGCCCATATGTACAAGAATATAACTACTATAATACTGCCTCCTATGTACAAGAATATAACTACTATAATACTGCCTCCTATGTACAAGAATATAACTACTATAATACTGCCCCCTATGTACAAGAATATAACTACTATAATACTGCCCCCTATGTACAAGAATATAACTACTATAATACTGCCTCCTATGTACAAGAATATAACTACTATAATACTGCCCCCTATGTACAAGAATATAACTACTATAATACTGCTCCCTATGTACAAGAATATAACTACTATAATACTGCCCCCTATGTACAAGAATATAACTACTATAATACTGCCTCCTACGTACAAGAATATAACTACTATAATACTGCCCCCTATGTACAAGAATATAACTACTATAATACTGCCCATATGTACAAGAATATAACTACTATAATACTGCCTCCTATGTACAAGAATATAACTACTATAATACTGCCTCCTATGTACAAGAATATAACTACTATAATACTGCCCCCTATGTACAAGAATATAACTACTATAATACTGCCCCCTATGTACAAGAATATAACTACTATAATACTGCCTCCTATGTACAAGAATATAACTACTATAATACTGCCCCCTATGTACAAGAATATAACTACTATAATACTGCTCCCTATGTACAAGAATATAACTACTATAATACTGCCCCCTATGTACAAGAATATAACTACTATAATACTGCCTCCTACGTACAAGAATATAACTACTATAATACTGCCCCCTATGTACAAGAATATAACTACTATAATACTGCCCATATGTACAAGAATATAACTACTATAATACTGCCTCCTATGTACAAGAATATAACTACTATAATACTGCCTCCTATGTACAAGAATATAACTACTATAATACTGCCCCCTATGTACAAGAATATAACTACTATAATACTGCCCCCTATGTACAAGAATATAACTACTATAATACTACCCCCTATGTACAAGAATATAACTACTATAATACTGCTCCCTATGTACAAGAATATAACTACTATAATACTGCCCCCTATGTACAAGAATATAACTACTATAATACTGCCTCCTACGTACAAGAATATAACTACTATAATACTGCCCCCTATGTACAAGAATATAACTACTATAATACTGCCCCCTATGTACAAGACTATGTCTACTATAATACTGCCCCCTATGTACCAGAATGTAACCATGTTGCTAGGCATCCTCAGTATTACAGCCTATAGAATACATAATACTTTTATAACAATCAGACATTATTATTAGTATTGCGGTGCTTGTGTTATTATATTCACTGTATCCATAATTATTCATTTTTATAAGACAAAAGGATTCCAGCACATTCTTCTACTTCTGCTATATTTTCTGTCTTGCTCACAGTTTGCTGGTTTTCAGTACAATCGCACATATATTTCAGTTAACTGATGTGTCATTGTCTTCTGATAAATCTTCAAAATGTTCGTTCTGTTCTATTGGTTTCTGGGAGTGACCGATTTCGCTTTTTGAGACTCACCGTAGATATACAGCAATACAAGATTGGGGATTAATCAGGTCCTACTTAAGCAGATTTTTTAAAAATTCAATTTACAAATATTGATTTATTTTTCTATATATATATATATATATATATATATATACAATTTTTGATACACACTTTTATTTAATTCCATACATATTTTGCCTATAACCCTTCCCCGACTATATACCTTTTCAAGTGAAACAATCATCTGGCACCCCCCCAATATGCGATACGTCTATTAGAAGCCAGTGGTCCCGAATCTTTATTTGGCTTTGACTATTCCAAAGCAATAGATCTATTTTTATTTATTTGTTTTAGCACTGATCTTTTGTTATTAATATTAATATTTGATTTTATTCCATTTTATATCAGATATTCTCTGTTGTATAGATTTATGTCATTCTGTATACCGTATATATTTTATTCTTTATATATTAATTATTTTTTTATCTTTTTTATTCTATGTATTTTACTGTATTTGATACTTATTCATTTATTATGTATATATGTACCTATTTTTCCCCAATCTTTTTCTATTTACTTTTTCCCATTTTCTCATCCACTTTTTTGAATTTTATTTTTTTGTACTGGTCATTAACTCTTATCCAGCTGAACTGACGAAGGAGCCTGACTCTGAAACGCGTTTTTGTTTGATGGCTTTTCATGTTGTCCAATAAAAGAGAAGTTCTTTCACTACCGCATCCATGACCTTCAGTTTGTACCAAACGAAAGCCGCATTTACATGGGACGAATGTTGGGAAAACGATGCCCGACACTCGTCCCCGCACATACTCGCTCCCATACTGCTGCACAGGAACGAGTATAGCTGGCTCTCTGACAGAGAGGCGCTTGCCAGGATAGCTGGAGGAGATTTCACTCCTTGCTCTCCCCCGCCTGAACGGTACTGAACGGCCGCTGTGTTAAGTGAATGGAGAGGGGTCAGGGAGAGCGAGGAGTGAAATCTCCTCTAGGCGTCCCGCTGCGAGCCAACGATAATGTTGCTGTTGCACGGGAGCGAGTACATGCCCAACATTCATCCTGTGTAAATGGGGCTTTAGAAGTATTGCGCCTTTTTCACCAGTTTTTTTTTTCTTTCCCTCAATGTCATTAGGGAGATAGAGAAAGCTGGGTAACTGTCTGGAAAATGTATCGTTTTGTCTGGTGTGGTATAAAAGCATGGTCATGTGATGTGTGGTAGGTTGGTTCCCAGTCAGCCGGTCTGCTGCGGTTTCTGTTGTTGTCCGGGTCAGAGAGAGAGAGTCAGTGTAGAAGTTAGTCAGCCTGAGTGAGAGAACCGGAGGTGTAGGAAAAATGGAAGAGTCTGAGAGGTGGTCTGCTGTTCCCGCCTTGGCCTAGCCTTTCCAAGGAACTCTCCTTAGCCTCCATTTCTAGAAGACGTGAATGTGCCTGGACTGGAAGAAACACGTGGAAATCGCATGATTCCACAGAGGAAGAAAGGAACCGCTAGCAAGCGAGAGAATTGTGAGTGACTGACAGGAGAGAGAGAGAGATAGTTCCCAGGAGAATTAATGCCTACAGATAACTGGGACTGTAGAAATACAAATACCCTGTGAATCCCCCCTGCATCACCATTGTAAGAATTGTTGGAAAGTTATCAATGATACATGTTTAAGTAAACAAGCAGAGCTGAACGTCCCCGGTCCCTGTTCAAAAAATATACTTTGTGCGTGGACTACTTTATTATACCTGGTATTGCCATCGGAGGAATCCACTACAAAGGACGGAACACTTGCGTCACAAGTGACAAATTGGACTACAGGTTAAAACTGCGTTTGGTAGCACTGCCTCATGCAGATCAAATGTGGTGCAGTGTCCCACAGTCCCTCCGTCCCAGACTCTATCGGTATCAAAAATAAACGCCTTGGACAGCACACACTAGTTATTGAATGCAAATAAAAATGTCTTTGCCAGTCCAGATGTTCACATAAGGCTAAGGTAACATTAACATTTCGGGCTCAAATGCCCTTTATCAAGCATATAAAGAAACTTAAAGTATTAGGGGTTAACGGTAACAAAGTTCAGCCCGGCTATGCCTTACATCCAGAAGTGCTATACTCAGACAAAGTCCTGTGATCTATTATGAAAAGGGGAACCTCAGTCACCAGCTAATTGGACTACAGTCAACCTTGGTTACTGCCCCTGTGATCTCCCCCAGCAGTAATGAAGTCGGGTTCAGAGCTACCCCTAGGGAGGAGATGGTAGAGCCCGTGACAAGATTAACATCTCAACCCCCCACCTCCAAAAATCAATACTCACCTCCGGCGGCGCTGCTGCAGGCTGTGGCTGGCAGAGCATTGCTTTCTGCAAGCGGGGTAGGAATGCCCCGCCTCCAGAAAGCTAATGCTCTGATTGGCTAACTTAGACCGGCGTTAGCCAATCACAGCCATTCAATGATGTCATGAATGACTGTGATTGGCTAACGCCAGAGTAAGTTAGCCAATCAGAGCATTAGCTTTTGGAGGCGGGGCATTCAAGCCCTGCTTGCAGAAGGCAATGCTCTGCCAGCATGCACGAGGTGAGTATTGATTTTTTTGAGGGGTACATGTATACCCGGCATATAAGACGACCTCTGGCTGCAGAGCAGATTTTTCGGGGTTAAAAGGTCGTCTTATACGCCGGAAAATATGGTAAATTCTGTCATAGATTTTGGTGTTTGTTTTACAGCATTAATCATGCAGCATAAATGACATAATACATTTTTTCTGCTGGTCGGTACAATTACAACAATACCAAAATTCTTATACTTTTTTAGTTTTTTTCACTTTTCTGTAATAAAAACACCTTTTTGGAATTTTTTTTCCCCGAAATCGCTCCATTCAAAGTCCCGTAACTTTTTTCTTTTTCCATGGACGGAGCTCTGTGAGGGCTTATTATTTGCATGATGAGCTGTAGTTTTTATTGGTACCATTTTGGGGTACATACGACTTTTTGATCACTTTTATTGTGTTTTTTGGAAGCCAAAATTAAAAAAATAAGCATTTTGCCTTGTTTTTTTAAAAGGTTTTTTGTACACTTTTTGCCGTGCAATTTATTATACGCATCGTTACGGATATGACAATACCAAATATGTGGGATTGTTGCTAATATGGAAAAAAGCTCAAAAGGGGGTAGGCTTTTTACTTTTTTTTTTTTTACATTATTTTTGTCACTTGTTATGTCCCTGTAGGTGACTTGTACAATAGCAGCTTTGATCGCTATTAGAGATGAGCGAGCATACTCGTCCGAGCTTGATACTCGTTCGAGTATTAGGGTGTTCGAGATGCTCGTTACTCGAGACGAGTACCACGCGATGTTCGAGTTATTTTCATTTTCTTCCCTGAGAAATTTGCGCGCTTTTCTGGCCAATAGAAAGACAGGGAAGGCGCTACAACTTCCCCCTGCGACGTTCAAGCCCTATACCACCCCCCTGCAGTGAGTGGCTGGCGAGATTAGGTGTCACCCGAGTATTAAAATCTGCCGGCCCGCGGCTCGCCTCAGATGCGTTCTCACTTAGCTGAGGGAAAGTGCTGTTGATGCCGGGGCTGCTATAGGGAGAGTGTTAGGAGTGATTTTAGGCTTCAAGAACCCCAACGGTCCTTCTTCTCTATATGCGCTCAATGGGGCCGGCGGCAGCAGCGCCGACCCCATTGAGAACATATAGAAGACAAATCATTCTTCTCTGCCACAGCTGTAACAGCTGTGGCAGAGAAGAACGATGTTTGCCCATTGAATTCAATGGAGCCGGCAATACAGCCGACTCCATTGAATCAATGGGCTGCCGACGATCGCGGGATGAATTGTCGGGAAGGGCTTAAATATATAAGCCCTTCCCTGCAATTCATCCAGAAAAGTGTTAAACTAAAAAATATATATATACTGACCTGCTACCGGCAGCCGGAGTTCCGCGCGGCCGTCCTGCAGTGGGTGTGAAGGGGGTGTGAGTCAGACCTGCCCCCTGATTGGCTCAGCGCTGAGCCAATCAGAGGACGGTCTCACTCACACCCATTCAGTGGGTGTGAAGGGGGTGTGAGTCAGACCTGCCCCCTGATTGGCTCAGTGCTGAGCCAATCAGGGGGCAGGTCTGACTCACACCCCCTTCACACCCACTGCAGGACCGCCGCGCGGAACTCCGGCTGCCGGGAGCAGGTCAGTATATATATATTTTTTAGTTTAACACTTTTCTGGATGAATTGCAGGGAAGGGCTTATATATTTAAGCCCTTCCCGACAATTCATGCCACACTCGCCCGCAGCGCATTGCTTTCAATGGAGCGGGCTGTATTGCCGGCTCCATTGAATGCAATGCGCTGGACAGCTCCGCCCGATTTTCGGGCACCGGTCACGCGATTTGCGGATGCGCATCCATCATGCGATCCGCAAATCGCGCGAAAAAACGCCCGTCTGACTAAGGCCTTAGTCAGAGGGGCGTTTTTCGCGCGATTTGCGCATGTGTTCAGCGAATTTTTATCAGACACATGAGCGCTTTTCATGCGCTCGTCCGATAAATTATAGAACAGAAATCGCAGATCGCACCTATCTGCGATCTGCGATTCCTGTTCTCTTCTCTATATGCGCTCAATGGGGCCGGCGGCAGCAGCGCTGACCCCATTGAGAACATATAGAAGAGAAATCATTCTTCTCTTCCACAGCTGTAACAGCTGTGGCAGAGAAGAACGATGTTAGCCCATTGAATTCAATGGAGTCGGCTGTATTGCTGGCTCCATTGAATTCAATGGGCTAACATCGTTCTTCTCTGCCACAGCTGTTACTGCTGCGGCAGAGAAGAACGATCTTTATGCTGACAGTGCGGGGGGGGAGGGGCACTCTTGCCGCTATTGTGGCTTAATAGTGGGAGCTGTGAACTTGAGATGCAGCCCAACATGTAGCCCCTCGCCTGCCCTATCCGTTGCTGTATCGTTCCCATCACTTTCTTGAATTGCCCCGATTTTCACAAATGAAAACCTTAGCGAGCATCGGCGATATACAAAAATGCTCGGGTCGCCCATTGACTTCAATGGGGTTCGTTACTTGAAACGAACCCTCGAGCATCGCGAAAATTTCGTCCCGAGTAACGAGCACCCGAGCATTTTGGTGCTCGCTCATCTCTAATCGCTATGATAAAGCATTGCAAGACTTCTGTCCTGCAATGCCTTATTGCTAGTAATAGCAATCATAGGCACTGGCAATGCAGGACACCTGTATGTGGCGTCCTGTTCCCATGGCAACCCGTCGGCCCTCCCCGCAATTCCAATGCGAGGGTCTGATGACATCCCTCAGTGAACCCTTTACATGCCGCAATCTACATAAATCGCGGCAGGGAAGGGGTTACCAGTGGGGTTACTGTCCCGATGCACCCCCGCTGTTGCAGCAGGAGGCTGGCTATCGGTGACAGCTGGCTCCTGCTGCTGGATAGAGCGAGATTTCTTCTGATCTCGCGCTATCCTCAGGAGGTAACTGTACGTCTTGTTTCATTAAGTAGCCCTCTGCCAGGACGTACAGTAACACCCTGTGGCGGGAATTGTTAAAGAGTACCTACTGTCAGGACCGGTGGCTCTTGGGGTCTCTGTGCCCGCACCGCCGGTCCTATCACTCAGACTGCGGGGGTGCAGCACAGGGGAACGCCGGTCTTGGCGACTTCCCCTGGCCGCCAGCTCCGGCCACATGCTCTTGTGCCCAGGCGGCAGGCGCCTTGGTAGCCGGGTTGTTAAAGACGCGGCGGGTCCGTTCCACATTGTGTCCCTGTTGCCATGACGCCGGGCCACGCTGCCTCGTCCCTGATTGTCTGTAGAAGGCTCTGGAGGCTGGTTCTCCCAGCGCCCTCTGATTAGGTCCTGCTGCTGTCAGGCTCTCCGCCCCTATCACCTGCTGGGGCGGGAGTTCTGACAGCATTTAAACTGCTCACTTTGCTGTAGACCGTGCCAGTGTGTGTACGGTCTTCCTGCTACACCCGCGTATCCTGAATCTGCTGCTCTGTTTTAACTTCTCTTTCGCCTGACCCACTGTACCGCATTCTTTCCTGTTGCCGACCCAGCTTGCCTGACTTGCCTTTGTGTTTGTTTGTGTCTCATATCTGTCTGTTAGTCTGACTCCCCTGCCCCGCATCCCTAGTCAGACTAGGGACTGTTGCCCAGTTGTCGCCCTGGGGCCTAGCCCAGGGGAAGAAGTGGGTAGGGACAGGGGTTGTGGGTAGTTTCAGGGACTTCCCCTTGCCCGGACCCCAGCTCCCTGACACCCACAATGTTTTTTTTAAGGTAGAGAATAGCATTTTTGCTATAGGTTTTATTAGCTTATTATGTAAATTTTTCTTACAAAACCCCTCTTCTGCTATGCAGCTGGATGAAGACGGGGCTCAGAAGACCTTTACCTAGTTGCATAACAGTAGAGGGCGCTCCAGATGTGTCTGCACAGTTCTCTATCGAACAGCTGCAGACACAGCTGTTCTGTACCCATATTACAGTTGATTCAGGCCTCATGGCCACTAGAAAAATACAATCCGCGCAAAATGGAGCATGCTGCGTTTTTCTCCCGCGCGTGAAAAACGCAATTCCACGGGGAAAATCAGGCCCGGATCCCTCCTGCGCCGTGGACATGAGCGCTTAAAATAAGAATAATAGGGGTCACGGAGAGCGCCAACACACTATGTAAATATACCACAATGGTGCTCGTGTGGTAACTCACCTGGTGCAAGGCATATCACTCTCAGGTGATTATGCCTGCACCTGACATCCTGGTGTGCTTGTAAAAGTTACTTTATCCAGGGTATACCAAAGACAAATAAAATAGGAAAATCCAAAATTTCTGGAGAGCTGCGGGTCACAATATAACTCCGTTCCTCCTAGGAGGTCGGATAAATCCAAAGGAACTACAGAAAAAAGCTATGGACCTGCGCTGCTTAAAATACCAAATCAATTGTGCATGTCTCAATAATCAGTGTTTCCAAGAGAGACAAACAAAACACTTTTTTATTTTATACGAGTAAAAGAAATGAGGTAACAACCTCCTCAGTTTGATATATAAAAAAATATACTTGCGGGATCCTAATACATGCGACGCGTTTCGGCGCAATATACGCCTTTATCAAGCATACAAAAACATTGACAAACATGGGTATAAATAGGACTAAACAAATTACATACCTATTGCAAGGTATCATTCATCAAGTGTGGGTGGGTTGCAGGTCTTGGCGCCGTTGTGGCCAGGAAGGATGACGGCCGCATATGTAACATCCGGAGCGCCGTATTGAGCGTGGAGATGCTTAATACGTCATCCTTCCTGGCCACAACGGCGCCAAGACCTGCAACCCACCCACACTTGATGAATGATACCTTGCAATAGGTATGTAATTTGTTTAGTCCTATTTATACCCATGTTTGTCAATGTTTTTGTATGCTTGATAAAGGCGTATATTGCGCCGAAACGCGTCGCATGTATTAGGATCCCGCAAGTATATTTTTTTATATATCAAACTGAGGAGGTTGTTACCTCATTTCTTTTACTCGTATAAAATAAAAAAGTGTTTTGTTTGTCTCTCTTGGAAACACTGATTATTGAGACATGCACAATTGATTTGGTATTTTAAGCAGCGCAGGTCCATAGCTTTTTTCTGTAGTTCCTTTAAAATAAGAATAAACTCACCCGCAGCAGACCGGGCAGATCTTCTCTTCTTCCTGGCTGGATCTTTTTTCTTCGGCCGGCGCACATCCGTCGGGCCGAAGAAAGAAGATCCGGCCGTGAAGAAGAGAAGAACTGACCGGTCCGCTGCGGATAAGTTATTCTTATTTTAGGTCTCCTGCGGATCCGGACGGCTTCCATAGTCTTTAATAGAAGCCTGTGGGAGACCTGCACGAAAATGGAGCATGTCCATTTTTAAAAAAATCACTTTTATTGACCATCCGCGGGTATTTATCTACCCGCAGGTGGTCAATGCATCCCTATGGGGTGCGGATCTGCATGCGGGCGATCCGCTGCGGATTTTAAATGCTATTTTGCCCGTGGACATGAGGCCTTAAAATGTCATCCGCAGGTGCAAAAATCAATTTAATGGACAGCAGATGGCCAATGATTCCCTATGGGCAAAATCCGCTGCGGATTCTGCAATTCCATTTAGCTAGTGGACATGAGGGCTTAAGGTGACCAGATTTTCCCACGGTCAAAGAAGGACAGAGGGGTGTGTCAGGGGGCGGTGCTTATCGTGACCTATGATTTTACCACCGTCGTTATAAAAAGTACAGGGTAGTTTCAAAAAAGGCGGAGCAAATTGCGCAGCATTTCTTCACCTTAAAAACTGTCAAAATCCGTGCCACTGGTGCGAATTTTGACTGAAAATAAACTTTATTAATAAGTGTCTCTATTACATAGCATTCATTTTCGAAAACCCTGTGCCCCCAAGCTGTCCCATCACTCTACATGTGTTTTACTGCTCTCCCGTCACGCTCGTTCCCTGGCTTTGTGAAGGAGAAGCCATTCTGTTCTGCAGACAGCTTCTCCCCTCACAGCGCTCGTTCTCCGCCGGATCCAGTGGATCGGGTGTACACTGCTATCTGGCACCTAGCAGCACAGCTGAAGAGGGGTTTTGTGAGAGAAATGTACAAAAAAGGCAAATAAAACTTTCAAAATGCTTAGAATTGCTTATTCTGTGTAGGTATTCTTTATGGAGTGGAGAATAAGCCCCACAGACAGGTAGGTGTTGGGGATGAGTCCTCTGGATGTACGTTCCCACTAGCAATGAAACAAGTGGGACAGAAAGTCAGCGCAGAAAGGGCTACACGGATGATAGGATCTAATCCTGCGATTAATGTGTTTTGTAAGGAGATTAGTGAAATCTCTTGTACATGCCAGGACTGAACCGTAAGCTTCTGTTCACCCTCGTTAGCAAAATGGAAATGATAAGTCCTGTGTGCAGGAAGATGCTGCACCGTCTCCATAGGCAGGCAGCATCGGCATCTGTAACCCTTTATGTTCAGCAGCACACACAGGAATAGTATTGTCCTGTATCTAAGCCTTTTGTGATACTATCTGCCGACCTGCTGTATCTAAGCCTGTTATGTGTGATTCTGTCGGCTGAGCTTTGTATCTAATGCTATCATTGTCTGTTCAGGTGGTGTATCTAAGACCAGGGGCGTAACTAAAGGCTCAGGGGGCCTGATACAAAACGTGAGCTGGGGCCCCCCCTCTATCTGTATCTGTACCTGTACCCATACCTAAACCATGCTGCACAGAGACATAACTTGAAGCGCCTGGGCCCCAATGCAAAACCTGTAACTGGGCCCCCAACTATAATGCTTTATTCATAGTACTGGGCTCCCTATAGAGAAGAGAGGCCTTATGGGCCCCCTAAGCCTCCTGGGCCCGGGTGCAACCGCATCCCCTGCACCCTCTATAGTTACGCCCCTGTCTAAGGGTATGTTCACATGGCAGAATTCAAATTGCAATTTTCCGCCTCATCTTTCTGATGTGGCTTTTGTTGCGGATCCGCACGTGGAGTTAGCGCTCTCAACAGGCAAAATCCACATGCAGAACTCCACCTCGGATACAGATGTTTCTTTATCGAAATGTGACACGTCACTTCTTGACACAGAAACTAGCAGAACGTGACTTTTTGCGCAGAATTCCGCATTTGGATTTTGCTTAGCGACAGGACTAAATCCGCTCGTGGATTCGCAGCAAAAACCGCGGCAGAAAGTAACAGATTTTGACGAAGTTTCTTGTGGAAGAATTCGTTGAGGAAAATTGCGCCGTCTGAACATACCCTGAGGGATGCGGCAAAATCCACAGTAATTCTACAGCAAAAACCGTAGCAAAGTGCACACCATTGGTGCAGATTGTGGTGCCGAAGGAGTGAAGTCTGCTGCGGATCTGCACCAAGATCTGCATCAAAATCCGCAGCATTTCCTCAACGTGTAACAAAACCTTAGGCTGGGTTCACACCTGCATCAGAGGCTGCGGTCAGTACCTCCGGCGCAGATCCGTCCAGACTAAATGGCACAACATGCTGATCTGTTCCATCCAGCAGAATGCCAGACAGCTTAAAGGAATTTGGACAGGCGCCATTGTAATCCATGGTGTTCATTTTGGTTTGTTGCAGGGCAGAGCTGGGATTCAGTTCTTCAACTCCCGTAACAGAGTGGGACAGCGGGAACCTGAACACAGCCCTTACCTTGTTTCCCCGAAAACAAGACCCTGTCTTATATAAATTTTTGCCCCAAAAGAGGCGCAAGTTCTTACTTTCGGGGAATGTCTTATTATAAGTACCTAGCAAACTCAGCGCAGTCCTCATGAATCCCGCCTCCAGGAAGCGATAGCTCTGATTGGTTCTCGAGTGCTGCTCAGATGAACCAATCAAAGGTTTCGAATTGGTAAATCGAGTGCTGCATTGGTTGGCTGAGCAGCATTCGATAACCAATCAGAGCTATCGCTTCCTGGAGGTGGCATTTATGAATCTCATAACTAGCAAGCGATCTTCTGTGGGCGGCCAAGGACTGCAATAAGCACGCCTGACTTCCGTAAAGCAGCGGGAGGGAGCTGGACCGATCCTGCTAGGTAATGTATTCCTTTTTTTTTGTTAATATAATGCAGCTAGGGCTTATTTTGGGGGTAGGGCTTTTATTTCAAGCCTGCCTGATAATCCCCCTAAGTCAGTGCAGGGTTTATTTTTAGGGTAGGTCTTATTTTCAGGGAAAACCCATACTAAGGGTGGCTCTACAGGGAGCAACTGACACACAAAGCGATTGTTTTTTTCTTGTTCAATTTCACGATGGCTGAACAAGCTGTTGGGAGCCAAAATATCGTTCTTCAATTAGTTAAGGAACGTGAGGTTCTTTGACGGGTAGGTATTTGAAATTTCGACCCCTCCTCAACGCACGCTCCTTCGTTGGCGAGTCCACTGAAAGTACAGAGATACGAGCAAGTGGTCAAGTGAAGTCTGCAAGAGGCCACAGCAGCGAGAGTTCTTCCGAAGACCAGCAGGGACTTTTCAGTTAAGGGTTAGTTTTTTTGAATAAGCGCTAAGTAGGAGGGCAAAATGTTCAAAAAAAGGCAGGAGCCAATCATTGTTCAGTGGGAGGCGCCCGCCAAACAAGGGCACACCTCCCTGCAAAGTTGTTGGCTAGTCCTTAAAAGGAAATGTTCACCTGCTTACAGCAGACGATAATTAATCAACCAGCGACTATTTTTAGGTGGGCTGTAATGAAAAACTAGCACCTAAATTGTGTCTCGCCCCCCCCCCCCAGTTGGTGGCCGTGTTTACACGGAACATTCGCTCCATTGAGCAATTATTTGGAAGATAGTTGTCCCTTGTATCTAATTTCCAATGTATCTAATCTCTTCATGTTTGATACTGCTTATTGAACTGCTGTATCTAATCCTGTCATATATGATACTGTCTGCTGGAGTGATGTATCTAATCCTATCATATATGATACTCTCTGCTGGAGTGATGTATCTAATCCTATCATGTCATACTGTCTGCTGGAGTGATGTATCTAATCCTATCATATATGATACTCTCTGCTGGAGTGATGTATCTAATCCTGTCATATATGATACTGTCTGCTGGAGTGATGTATCTAATCCTATCATATATGATACTCTCTGCTGGAGTGATGTATCTAATCCTGTCATATATGATACTGTCTGCTGGAGTGATGTATCTAATCCTATCATATATGATACTCTCTGCTGGAGTGATGTATCTAATCCTATCATGTCATACTGTCTGCTTAGCTGCTGCCTTTTAATCAAGTGTGATACTGTTGTTTAAACTAGTGTACCTAAGCCTTTCAGGTATGATACTGTCTGCAGAGCTTGTGTATCCAAGCCCAACTTGTGTGATACTGTCTCACAGAATGGTGCAGCCCCACAACAACTCTTTGCACTCTTTCATTCATCTCTTATTCAGGGAATGGATTTTCTTCGGCGCTCTTCTGTGTGCGGAATAAATCACATTCTAGTGTCACACAGTGTAATCGTCTGCAGCGGCGACGGAGTGTGCGCTGTCTGTCTCGCCGCTTCCTCCGTTCAGTCTGTATGGTGAGGAAGCATGGGGCTGCGCCCAGGAAGTGCCAACCCCAGTGGCTCAGACCATCAGGGAAATAATAGTCAAGGCCCAACGACACGGAACGGTAATCCTTCATATTAGAGGAATCGGAACGATAATCGTTCAGCGTGAATGCCCGCACGATCTGACCAATAAACAATCTCTTGTTTGCTTATCGTTCGCCGTTTGTATCGTGTAGGCGTAAAACCAAATAATGATTCCCTTCTATTCACTGAGTGATAAGTATAAAAACACAGGAGCGATCATCGCTGGGGTGGCAGTCATGCGCTAAAGCGCCCAACAGCCATCCTATGTAAAGTGGCCCTAAAGTCATAATTCAGCAGTTTCTGGGAAGGCAAGGTGACTACAAAAAATGGCTAGCTCCAGCGAGGGTTGGCACCCAACTTTCCACCATCCTGAAAGGCAAATAAGTTGACTTACGCATTAATATGCTTGATTCTGTAACAATCTACATTCTGCCCCTGTACAGCACCTGGTTTTGGGATGACACTTCCCAGAATGCAACTGACCAGACCAAGTCCAACCACCACTGCTGAGAACGAGAGGCTCCAAATGCCCATTATTGGGTAGAGGTCATGATAGCATGCACCATACCCCTCCACAGAGTTGCAAACAGCCAGCAGGCCTGAAGGCAGACGAATCACTAAATGCTTAAAGAGGTTGTTCCAGAATTTGAAGTTATCCCTAATCCACAGAATAGGGGGTAACTTGCTGATCGGTGGGGGTCTCACCACTGGGACCGTTTCTGATCTCAAGAACGGAGGTCCTGTGCTCTCATCCTCTTCACTGTGGGGCTACTGCACAGCAAGGAGGAGACTGAATGAATGTAACTCAGGATCAGTACAGGATAAGTAATGTATGTACACAGTAACTCCACCAGCAGAATAGTGAGTGCAGCTCTGAAGTATAATACAGAATGTAACTCAGGATCAGTACAGGATAAGTAATGTATGTACACAGTGACTCCACCAGCAGAATAGTGAGTGCAGCTCTGGAGTATAATACAGGATGTAACTCAGGATCAGTACAGGATAAGTAATTTAATGTATGTACACAGTGACTCCACCAGCAGAATAGTGAGTGCAGCTCTGGATTATAATACAAGATGTAACTCAGGATTAATACAGGATAAGTAATGTAATGTATGTACACAGTGACTCCACCAGCAGAATAGTGAGTGCAGCTCTGGAGTATAATACAGGATGTAACTCAGGATCAGTACAGGATAAGTAATGTAATATATCTACACAGTGACTCCACCAGCAGAATAGTGAGTACAGCTCTGGAGTATAATACAGGATGTAACTCAGGATCAGTACAAGTAATGTAATATAATTAAATAGTGACTGAACTGGACATGTAAATTAAGTTTGCATAGTAATAATAATGATGTTATAAAATTCTCTGTGATATATATCCCCCTCTTCCCCTCTGTACTTGTCACTGACACAGCCTCCTCCCCTCTACGCAGATGACAACATGACATTGTTTCACGCCGCTGTTAAATGTGCTGATACAGAGCTGTTAATTCCAGCACCAATTAGCTGTGAGCACATAATGAGAGCTAGTGTTGACTTTGTACACAGAAGGTGAGCAGGAGAATATGCTCGTTATGCTTCACTGAGCGACATTTGTAGAGTTTATTAAAGCATATTAACTCTTCATGACTTGGATCATACCACCTAGGCTTACCACTTGGTGCCAAATAAGAACATCGAACGCCCACATTTCATGTTCCATTAAAGGGGTATTCTGGAGATTGGGCAAAATCCTCAAAATTTCACTTAGGTTTGCAATTATTGTCATTATTTCATACATCCCTCTAAATCGTCAAACTGAACTCCAGTACCTTTCTGAGTTTCATGCTGAGTCGGTCAGTGACAGCGCTATGTAAGTTGCCCGCTCCCTTTTCTTATTGCAATGGCTCTGACAAGCGACCACTTTGCCCACCCTAGACTCTGACCCACTGTCAATTCTGGAGTTTCCCACCCCCCCACACACATTCCCTCCAGGGGAATGTGCCAAAATATTCTCAGTGAAACAGATGCCTTATAAAAAGGATTTGTTGCTGCGCCACAGGAGGAGTGGAGTGCAGTGACTGTGACAAAGAGCAGAAGTGCTGCTGGGAACAGAACCAGAAAAGGTGCAGAAGTAGCTGCATGGAAGGTGCAGTGTGGGACTGGTCTGCCTACTGAATGGAGCCTGAGAAGAGAAAGCGGCTACTACACGAACCCAGCAGAGTATCTGGACTGCGACCCAGAGCAAGGGGAACGACGTGGTGAAGTTGCACCCCTGATCTAAGACAGTCCGAATCAGTCGACGAGTTCCACCCATATTGTAAGTGAGGCCGGCCTCAATATAACCACTAGGAGTGCACAGTGTAAGGACTTAGCTATCAATAGGCCTGTTGCATAGGAGAGTGTTACATCAAAGGACTCGGGCTGACCAAATAAGTATATTGTTCACAGTTATGGACTGAGATAGGATACAGGAGGGCGAGTCTTCAGAATAGAGATACTTTTACTCCGAGTTTAAGCACTGTATTTATAATAGACTGCCTGGATAATAGCAGAGTGTTAACCCTTTATTACGTTGTGTGATTTATATTTCTGTTCCACAGGACTAATCTTCGTTCAGCATTATTGATGTCGTTCTGATGGTATCATTGTGCTTTATGCATAACGTATTAGTAATCCTAGGATTTACTTAGCATTCAGTAAATCTGTGCGGTAAAGGTTGATTATTTACTTGCTGATATATTATTATTTACTTGCAATTTTCTGTTCTTCAATAAATATTGCATCTTTTTGTAACTCCTTCTGCTGCACTGTATCTTGAATCTGCAATCCTAGCACCCGCGACAGCAATCTTATATCTTGAAAGACTAGACTACCAGGATAAAGACTGGGAAAAGACAAGACAGATGGGGTTATAAAGCACTACAGCACTTGACACTAAGTACTAGGGAACTGAACTGAGGCCTCCAAAGACAAACGTAGGTAGTACTTAAGTCAATGGAGCAGAGCTTCAATACCACATACAACCTGTGGACAGGAGTGGCACTGTTTCTGAAAGAAGAAAGCAATCAGTTTTTTGTTTTTTTTTAATCCTGTGTAACCCCTTTGTATGCCATCTTGTATAGTACAGGGTGGGGCAACAGTCTGGACACACCCGTCTAACTGGTGTAGTAATGAGAAAATTGACTTCCAATGTGTGAAAGCTTTAATTGGCAGGGAGGTTGCATTTTTGGTGGAGATGTTTTTGGCGGCCATTTTGAACTCCGCCATTATGAACTCAGCTCAGATTTTTCAAACAGGAAGGGCGTCATGTAATAAACCTATCTTTGTTACGGACACAGAGTATGGACCCACTGGACCAACCAACTGGTTAGGCTTTGGGCTAGTCCCGGTATGGTTGGCAGCTGACCCTCTATTGTTTAGGAGTTAAGTGAGGGCAAAGTAAATTGTGTGTGGCATCCAGGGCCTTTTTTGATTGACGGATCACTTAACAGTGATAATTACCTTGATGTTACCTACCATATTCCCATCTATGCGCCATGACAAGAGTGAGTTCCAGAATTACTTTCAACAAGATGGCGCACCTTCGGACTTTGCTGTGGCTGTGCGTAGAAGGCTGGATGTTCAATTACCTGGGCACTGGACTGGGCATAGAGGTCTACTAGAATGGCTGCCAAGGTTATCGTACTTAACGTCTTAGGACTTTTATTTCCAGGGCCCTTTAAAGCCCCTTGTGTATGCGGAAAAAATATGGTTGACTTGAAATGGCGAATCTTACAGTGCTGTGAAGAAATATCACCTGCAGTTCTGCAGCGTGTTCATGAAGACAGGATTAAACTTTTAACCATGTACATCCAACAACATGGTGAACACAACGCGTAAAGCACAATGAAACCTCCCACCCAATTAATGCTTTCACACACTAGAAGTCCATTTTCTCACGATTACACCAGTTAAAAGTGTGTGTCCAGACTTTTGACTCACTGTAGTATATGCCATCATTCTATGTTCGGTGGGGTCCTGCCTCTGGGACTTGCACCGACCGCAAAAAACAGCCAGAGTCAACCTGTTCATGTCGTTGATCAGTGTTCGCCTCCACAGCGGCCATGTAAAGGGGCTCCAACAGACGTAAAACTGGAGATGCAACTCTATCACAGCATGAAAATAAATATAACCGCAACTGCGTGCGCAGATTAATGAAATGTTGCTCTGGTTTGACATTTGCACTGTATGTACCACTCTTGATCTGTAATGAAGCATCGGACAGATCAATATACACTCCCACACCAACATGAGCAAAATCCTATCGGGGCATCCGGGTCACATGTCCGTCCGCGCCTGTTTAATTTATATCTGTGTAATTACTATTGATTTCTTACAGACAGATGACAGTCATATGATTGAACTGCCGGGGATTCCTCAGGCCAGGAAGCGCGCCGCTTTCTTCTATGTTCTGTGTTGGCCATTGAAATGTTCCGGATCTACCAGCTGTTCATTTCATGGTTGACTTTAAAATGACTTTCCATCAATTTCCACCAATTATCATCATCTTCTTTTTAGGTCCAGATTTTTGCCCTGATTCATTCTTTACTATATTTTTACAGCGTTTAGAGTTCTGCTTTTCTGATACAGAGCGCCAAATCCCCTGCAGAGATAAATGATAATAACATTCTATTGGCACCCACCACTAGGGGGAGCTCACTACATACTGTTTTATTATTGAGCTTAAAGCCTAATTTAGACACGATCCTCGCTTAAAATTTGCTCAAAAGGCATCTTTTGAGTGATAATCGTTGTGTGCATTTACATGGCAAGATCATTGCTCACAATTCGCTCAAACGGCAGTTTGAGTGACAGTGTTGAGCGTTCAGTTTGCATAAGTGTGTAAATGAAGGCTCACGCTATATGCAGAAGAGGAGCGTGGCCGCTATGTTCTGCATACAGCTGTTTTCTTCTCAAGGCACTCAGCTGGTATATAGCTGAGCGCTATGAGTGGAGTATGCAGAACACAGCTGCAACGCTCTCTTCTGCATACTCCTGCTGTGTTCACAAAGTGCTCAGCTGGTATACAGCTGAGCGCTCCGAGCGGGGTATGCAGAACACAGCTAGAGCACTGTCTTCTGCATACTCCTGCTGTGTTCATGGAGCGCACCGCTGGTATACAGCTGAAAGCTCTGACCAGGGTATACAGAATACAGCTGCAGCGTTGTCTTCCGCATACTCCTGCTGTGTTAATGGAGCGCACAGCAGGTATACAGCTGAGCGCTCCGAGCGAGGTATGCAGATCACAGCTGCAGTGCTGACTTCTGCATACTACTGCTGTGTTCACGGAGCGCACAGCTGGTATACAGCTAAGAGCTTTGAGTGGGGTATACAGAATACAGCTGCAGCACTGTCTTCTGCATACTCCTGCTGTGTTCACAAAGTGCTCAGCTGGTATACAGCTGAGATACCAGCTGAGCGCTCTGAGCGGGGTATGCAGAACACAGCTGGAGCACTGTCTTCTGCATACTCCTGCTATGTTCTTGGAGCCCTCAGCTGGTATACAGCACGATATCCATGCAGTTAGACCCAACGATTCTCGCTCAAAAGACAGCTTTGCGCGATTTCTAAGCAGGAATTATTGGGTCTAAATGGGCCCTAATGGGGTTGTCCAAGAGCCACACCCTTTGCGTTACCTTGCAGCAATAGTCCATGTTAGTGGTTGTCTCACAGTAGTACTGTCTCTGTATGCCCCCCCCCCCCCCAATAATAATGCCCCCTAATCGTCCGACACAATACGTCCCCTTGTATACAGTAAAATAGAAGAAACAGCCAATACTTGCCTCTTTTCCTCACCCGGCCGCTCCCGTCTGCACCGCCCTGGTCCTCCTTCCATATCTGGGAGCACAATCATATGATCACTATAGGCAATCCCCAGGCTTAGCATTGGTGCGGCTGAGACTGGTCATTGGCTACAGCAATCACATGCTAGATGGTACATGTTCATGCCACCCAGAAGTGAGCAGGGCACCAGGGTGGCACAGGCCAGGGCGACGGGGGAAGCGAAAGGGTTGAATATTGGCTGTTTTTCTATTTTATTCCATTGCTGGCGGCCCCTATGAAAAATGTCTCCAGGGACAGCGGGACAACCTCAAAATACAGGACTGCCACACTGAATCTGAGATGGTTGGGGGACATAAAGTATCAATATATATACATTCAAGCATTTTCACCATATTTAGAAAACAAGCAGAGCAGGGCTGATTGTCTTCTCCTTTGTCTTCCTGCAGTAGGACACCGGTGCGTCGTGCATAATACCACTAATTACCATAGCGCGTGCGGCTCTTCATTATTCTGCCTCTCTCTTCCCTGACTGTTATCAGTGTTATTATGCAGATGTGGAGCCGGGTGATTAATATACATGTTGGTTTTGATGTCTAGCTCGTTATCATATCGCTGTCCCTGGATACATGTGATTGACAGTTGCGTTCTTCTGATGCCCGGGAAGCAATATCCTAGGGCCCGCTCGTATTTACACATTGAGGAATCTTCCCTTAATCCATGCATGGTTATTGACATTCGTATTCGCAAAAGCATTCTAGAAATGTAGCAGAGGTGAGTAGAAATGTAGCAGAGCTGAGTAGAAATGTAGCAGAGCTTAGCTTGTCAGATGCTGCAAGGCTGATTTTGCTATTTGGCGCAACAAATGTTGATATCAGGATGTGTAATCTTTGGGGTTACATATATTACATAAGATTACGAGTACACTCTCTACTTAGCAACATACAAAATGGGCAGTCCAATGAGATATTCAGCTCTGCTACATCTGTCTGGCTAAGGCTGCTTTCACACAGACTACAAAATCGCGTGATTTTCTTGCGATGCGGCAGCGCTACAAATCGCATATATCTGGAGCCCATGTTTTTCTATGCATTTCAAAACCCCGCCTCCAGGAAGCGCTGAGTCTGATTGGTTCTCGAGCGCCGGCTGTGATTGGTTCATGGATGGCTGTGGTTGGTTCACCGAGCACTGCAGTGATTGGTTTTTGACCGCCGCAGCTCAGCCAATCAGAGCCAGCGCTTCCTGGAGGCGGGATTTTTGAACCCCCTGACCAAGACGCGCTGGCTGAAGACTACAAACAATTGCTACCTAACTGCCGTAGATTTTGTTTTTTGTTGTTTTTTTTTTTTTAAATCAGCCAGGGCTTATTTTCGGGGTAGGGCTTATACCCCGGCAAAAGAGCGCTACAATGCGCGATATTGCCGAGAGAAAATGCTGCGATATCACACAGAACACAAATGCGATATCACTGCAATTTTCTCGCGGTAATATCGCTGTTGCCCGTGTGAAAGAGCCCTAAAGGGGACAATACTACATTCATCACAAACAATCAGGGTGCTTTCACATCCGCACTCGGGGTTCCGCTTTTCTTCTTCGTTCAGGGAGCAGGAAAGCATAATTTCCCTGGCGGAACAGCTCTGTCTCAGAATGAAAGCGTACAGCGACGAACGGACCCCATCAACTATAACGGGGTTCTTCAGTTTCCGCTCAGCTGCACGAGTTTTGGCCGAAAAAAAAATGCATACGTTTTTTTCAGAGACTCCATGCGTTTGTTTATTGATGCTTGCATTAAAAAAAAAAAAACGCTGATCAAAAACGAGGAGTGCGTGCGCAATTTTTTTGTAGTTTCAGCAAACCCCTTTAGGGCACTTCCACACATTGCGGAATTGGTGTGGATTTTGCACAATGAAAAATCTGCACCAAAATCCGTGTCCAGTTCCAGCAAACCGCAGCAAACTTCATCCTCATCTGAAAAGATTAAATCAGCTGCAGGTCCCAATGCAGATTTTGACACGTTTTGGTGCAGATCTACACCAAAATGCACTTGGTAACCTAAATCCACCACAGTGACCAATAACCTAATCTACATTGGGTCATGTGTGATGCTCCAACCATAGTTCATCTCTGCTACATATAGGACATTTAAGTCAGTTGGAGTTGCATTTGAGCTTCAGCTAGATCTTCAGGTTACATACACAACAGGGGCGTAACTATAGAGGGTGCAGGGGATGCGGTTGCACCCGGGCCCAGGAGCCTTAGGGGGCCCATAAGGCCTCTCTTCTCCATATAGGGAGCCCAGTACTATGAATAAAGCATTATAGTTGGGGGGCCTGTTACAGGTTTTGCATTGGGGTCCAGAAGCTTCAAGTTATGTCTCTGAGCAGCATGGTTTAGGTATGGGTACGGGTACAGATAGAGATAGAAGGGGGAAGGGGGGCAGCTGACGCTTTGCATCAGGGCCCCTGAGCCTTTAGTTACGCCCCTGATACACAATGATCCTGATTTCTAGAATATTTGGAAGGACTTTTGCATAATCTGGCCTCACAAATACAGATGGCTTTACTGCATGCTATCTGGCATTGTTTAGCATGCGATATGCTATAAAAGTTCAATAAATGTCTATCCCTCCTGTGGTAAAGCAGTCCTGGTCAAACCATAAATAGTCTCTGTGTAATAACACCTCGTGACATAACTATGGCAATAAAATATAGAACAGCACCCCAAGTGGTCATACTATATAAACATGGTATAGTATTTCTACTGGTTCATCCAGACATAATATCTGTGGAACAGCAATCATGCAATACAGAACAGCACCCCTAATGGCCATAATATCTAAATATAATATATAACACTCCTACTGATCAATCTATATATAAGAAGACCACTGCTAGAACAACAATGGCAATATAGAAAGGTATCCCGAGTGGTATTACTATAGGAATATAATATAGCACTCCCCCTGGTCACACCGTGTATAACAACTGCAGAGCAGAAGTAGAAACGATACAGCTATACAAACTAGGATATACACTGAGAATAGTGCACCTAGTGGTCATGCTACATGCTATTCATCAAACCATGTATAACAGCTGCAGAAAAGCACTATAAATGATACGGCTATGACAATATAAAACAGCGCCCCTAGTGGTCATACTATATTAACATGGTATAGAACTGCTACTTGTCGAAACACGCATAATAAATAACTCTCCAGAACTGTACTCCTAGTAAGGATGGCAATATAAAACATCGCCCCTAGTGGTCATACTGTATTAACACAGTATACAACCCCTACTTGTCAAACCATGCAGAATAACTAACTATAGAACCGTACTCCTAGTAACTCTTGCAATATAAAACAGCGCCCCTAGTGGTCATACTATATTAACATGGTATAGAACCGCTACTTGTCGAAACACGCATAATAAATAACTCTCCAGAACTGTACTCCTAGTAAGGATGGCAATATAAAACATCGCTCCTAGTGGTCCTACTGTATTAACACAGTATACAACCCCTACTTGTCAAACCATGCAGAATAAATAACTATAGAACTGTACTCCTAGTAACTCTTGCAATATAAAACAGCGCCCCTAGTGGTCATACTATATTAACATGGTATAGAACCGCTACTTGTCAAAACACGCATAATAAATAACTCTCCAGAACTGTACTCCTAGTAAGGATGGCAATATAAAACAGCGCCCCTAGTGGTCATACTATATTAAAACAGTATACAACCCCTACTTGCCAAACCATGCAGAACAACTAACTGTAGAACCGTACTCGAAGTAACTATGGCGATATAGAATGGTGCCCCTAATAGTCAACTTACATAAACACAGGGGCACATTTATAAAGGTCTTTAGGCCGGTTCCTGGCGTAAAAAAAAAGTTGCTACATTTTGCGCTAACTTGTAAATTTGCGGCTTTTCTCCTTTCTGCCCCGCCCCAGCTTCGTTTTTTAAAAAGGAGGGGTCACGGTGGTACAGATTTACGTATAATTCACGCCAGAAACCAGCATACATTATATCAGAAATGTATGCCAACACGGACCACGAGCCCCACGTGCAGCGCCAACGACTCCACCTCCCTTCGCCCACTAACGGAATTGCTTTTATATCCCGGCAGGCTGGTGTCTATGTCTGTAGGATAGACGGTAAATTGTAAGTCATTTTCCTGTCCATATCCCACGCCATATTCCCCGTCCTGCAGCTCGGCCGCATTGTAATAAATTCCAATGAATATATTTCACACTTCACTCGCCCTGTACAGACATAAAACAGCTTTATCTGGCGCGTTTCCGTCTGCCGCTATCACAATGCGCCCGTATGGGCGGCTGCCTCTCTCAAAGGCGGCAGGTACAGCGGGTCAGCTTCCACCTCCACGCTGGGAGTAAATCTGTGAGGCACCTTTGATGATTTAACAATTGCTCACCGTTAGGCCGTAATTAAAAGCGATCTCGCGTCAGCCTTCCAGTACGCAGCAAGTCTGGTTACAGGCTGAACAAACTCCATCTGTTCAGAGGCGCCGCAACGTACGAGATCATTGCCACGGTTTACACGCCTGGCGCCGGTGCTATTTATAGCTATTGTGTGCGGCGCGGAGCCCGTGTAGTGTCTAGGTGCACCGCTGCTACGCTACGCCTTCAATAAAGTTATTCGAATGCGAGAACGGGGCATTTGTCTGTAACGAAGGCACAGAGGAATCAATGTGAAGCGGGACTGACGCCATGCTGAGGGGAAGAATGGCCGTGATGTCTACGCCTCTGCCGCAGAGGACAATGGGGCTATATACAAGAAGATGAAGACGCCGGGGTGGTAAATGTAATGCGCACAATGGCTCTTCAGCCTTCACGCGCAAAAATGTACTGATAAAATCCCAAAAATTCTCTCACGTTCGAGGGATTCTTAGTCACCTGGGAAAGTTGGGTGGCAAACAATGAGGCCGCTCTGATGGATGGGTTCCCAAAACTGCCCAGGGATATAATCAATATGGCATTCAGTACAGCGGCAATGGAAAGGTAAATCTGTCAGGTTACGGGGTGATGTGCCAATTGAATTCTGGGTGATAAGCTGTAAATGACTTGCGTCACCCAGCTTTCCCAGAAACAGACATTTTTGACAACTGGAATTGCCGATAGTAGAGGACCCCGACGGAGACAATCCGACACCCAAATTATAATTTCCTCTGATCCACTCGTGGGGAGAATACAATAATGCAGGATGATGAATGCGGAGGTGTGAGGTTTATGAGACTGTATCACAGAGGGCTTAGATACAGGCTCAGCAGACACTGGTATTCATGATGGGATAAGACAGAGGGGCTCGGAAGACAGTATCACATATAAGATTAGATACAGTAGCTCAGCAGACAGTATCACACAAGATAGGATTAGGTACAGCGACTGGGCAGACAGTATCACATAAAATAGGATTAGGTACAGCGACTCGGCAGACAGTATCACACAAGATAGGATTAGATACAGCGACTCGGCAGACAGTATGACACAAGATAGGATTAGATACAGCGACTCAGCAGACAGTATCACTCAAAATGAGATTAGATACAGCGACTCGGCAGACAGTATCACATATAAGATTAGATACAGCGACTCAGCAGACAGTATGACACAAGATAGGATTAGATACAGCGACTCAGCAGACAGTATCACTCAAAATGAGATTAGATACAGCGACTCGGCAGACAGTATCACATATAAGATTAGATGCAGCAACTCAGCAGACAGTATCACATATAAGATTAGATACAGCGACTCAGCAGACAGTATCACACAATATAGGATTAGATACAGCGACTTGGTAGACAGTATCACACATGATAGGATTAGATACAGCAATTTAGCAGACAGTATCACACAATATAGGATTAGATACAGCGACTCAGCAGACAGTGTCACACAAAATAAGATTAGATACAGTGATTTAGCAGACAGTGTCACACAAGATAGGATTAGATACAGTGACTCAGCACACAGTATCACACAAGATAGGATTAGATACAGAGACTCAGCAGACAGTATCACACAAGATTAGATTAGATACAGCAACTCAGAGACAGTATCACACAATATAGGATTAGATACAGCGACTCAGCAGACAGTATGACACAAGATAAGATTAGATACAGTGACTCAGCAGACAATATCACACAAGAAAGGATTAGATACAGTGACTCAGCAGACAAAATCACACAAGATTAGATTAGATACAGCAACTCAGAGACAGTATCACACAATATAGGATTAGATACAGCGACTCAGCAGACAGTATGACACAAGATAAGATTAGATACAGTGACTCAGTAGACAAAATCACACAAGATTCTCCTGACATTACATGAGCGCAGTCTAGCATTTATGTCATGAGGTGGAGAGGTCTGCTCTCATCTGAGATCTTGCACCCACAAATACAACAGAGATGTGAGTGCATGCCATGTCGAGCTGCTGGGCTACAGCAGGTCCTACACAATATTAGCTCCTGTCCTATGAATTTTGTCATGTATGAATATATATATATATACACATACATAGGCTAACGTATGTAAGCTCATGTAAAACCATTATACCAAGATAGATCAAAATCCAGAAGCCAGCTGGCATTTGCACCTTTAATGTATGGCACCTGCCACATCTTCTTACAATGTACTTCAGAATTAATATTGTAGTACCATTTTTCACCACTGGTGGCAGCAAAACACCTGCCTAGATTAGAACCCCTACATCCATCTAAGAATCTGTCAAAATACTGATCTTTGAAGGACAATACCTTTATAACAGAGCATCTCAAAAATGTAGTACACCTCTTGTTTAAATCAGCAAGAAGATCTATAAAAGAAACATACATTTGCAAGATTTATGACACATCCCTTTAATGAATCAATCCCTTTAATTAGGCGTCATTATTCCATTACTCACTCTTCTATAAACTTGTATCTGCACGGTTCATTTAACGTTTCCCAATAACGAGCTTACGATGCATTTCGCTGTCGAATGAGGTGTAAGAGAGAGAGAGCTAACAGTCAGTCTGGCAGTAGCGATTAGCACACCGGCTGGTTCAATCCCCGCAATGTTCCCATAAAATGCACTTTATAGGATGCACTGCTTTACAATCCCCTTCAAGCGCCGCATGGACACCGAAGCCCAATACTCCGCTCTGGTTATATAGCTTACGGCTACAATATTTTTACTGATCCCCGATTCCTAAATTCTTGCGCTATGCTTTTTAATACCGAACCTCTGGATCACTTACAGGCACAAAATTTATGGTTTCCTCGTTTAGAAAAGTTAATTTACTTCTCGGAATAGAGGCAATTCACTTTCTGCACTGCAGTAAATGAGTTGGATGAATTGGCCATGTGACCGCTGACCAGGCAGAAATCTGTTCCACGCTGCCAGCAATAACCGGAGCTTTGTCAAGAGGAAACGCGTGGGGAACACAGGTGGCGAGTGTTTAACTAAAAGGGTCAATTATTGCATTTTGCACCGTGATTCTAAACTAAGGTCAGCTACAGACTTAAAGGGAATGTCCACTTTTGAACACTATTTCTTTATCTCTAATAGCTTCAACATTCAATGAATAGTGAGAGCTGCTTTCTAATACAAAGCTCCAAATCTCCAGCATAACTATAGTGACATGATAAAAGTCAGCCTGCAGCCACCACTAGAGGGAGCTCACTGCCTATTCCGCTATTAAAACCAGTATACAGTAAGCTCCTGAGCTCCCTCTAGTGGTGGCTGCAAGCAGACAACATGTTATCTGTTAACTCGATGTCGGATTTGGAGTTTTTTTTTTTTTTTAAATGGAGCTCCGGCAGCCATATGGATATGTAGAAATTACTGATCGCAGAATCTAGGACCTGTACATCACATTATGTGAGAAGGTGGAGATTTGCTCAAGGGTTTGATTCCACTGTAGGGTGATATGGTTGGCATTGCTATAAGCCCCTTAATATATAGGCCCCACCCCCAAAAGGCATTACTAATTTAATGACCTTTAATGATTATCAAGGCTGGCTTCAGAAGGGTGCATGCGCAATTGCACGCCATAGCAAAATGCTTTTGCGCCACGAACAAAAATTTTTTGCGTGTGTGTTTTGCTGTATCTTACCGTACTTTTACTGCCCGCAGGGCATGTTTCCTGCACATGGGACACAAACTCGCACCGCTTGAAATGCTTAATTCATCTAATGAGTTCCAGATGTGTTGTCTTTCCAGCAGAATTGCGCAGTATTTTACGCATCTCCTAGCATGTTGCACGCATTTGCCCCCCCCCCCATTGATGTCTATGGGGAACTTTGGTGCACAAATACGCAGAAAGATACAGCATGTTTTCTCTTTTTTTTGCCTTGCCTAAATACGACTGCCAAAATACGCACATGTCAATGAACTCATTGAAATCAATGGATTCTATTTTCTGCATATTTTGTGTGCAAATACGTCTATGTGATGGTACCAGCCACAGAACGCCCATAACAGTGCCAGCCGAGGTACTCCCATAACAGTGATAATGAGAGTGAGATCATAGCAGTGCCAGCCACAGCGCTCTATAAAAGTGATGACAGTGCGCCCATAACAGTGCAAGCCACAGTGCCCCCATAAGAGTGTTAATGACAGTGGGCCCATAACAGTGCCAGCCACAGTGTCCCCATAAGAGTGTTAATGACAGTGGGCCCATAACTGTGCCAGCCACAGTGCCCCCATAAGAGTGTTAATGACAGTGGGCCCATAACTGTGCCAGCCACAGTGCCCCATAAGAGTGTTAATGACAGTGGGCCCATAACAGTGCCAGCCACAGTGTCCCCATAAGAGTGTTAATGACAGTGGCCCCATAACTGTGCCAGCCACAGTGCCCCCATAAGAGTGATAATGACAATGGGCCCATAACTGTGCCAGCCACAGTTTCCCCATAAGAGTGATAATGACAGTAGGCTCAGTACTCCATAAGAGCGATGACAGTGGGCCCATAACTGTGCCAGCCACAGTGCCCCCATAAGAATGATAGGTTAAGTGGGTTTGTAACAGTAGTAGACACAGTGACCATATAACAGTGCTGCCTGCAGTGTCCCCATAAATGTTGCAGCCACAATGTTCCAATGACTGAGCCACCCACAGTGGTCCAAAAAAATTGACTGCTACAGTGCCCTCTAAAATATTGCCGCCCACAAACCCCTGTAACAGGGTCTCTGTACCAGTGTTAGTTACTATGTGCCCATAACTTTTCCTGTCCTAGTTTCCACATAACAGCTGCCACCTGCAGGGCACACAAGTCCTATTGGGCAACCAATAGGGAATCTGCTGCCCGTTGCCAACATCACAAACTGTGGGAGAAAAAGCTCCCTGTACTGTCCCAGGAATTCAGTAGTTAATACCGGACTGCACACATGCAGTACAAGTACTGCCTTAAGGCTGGCTGCACACGTCCGGATTTAAATTTTGAAATCCGTGGCGGGAGTTCGTCCGTGGCTTCCTCAGAACATCTAGCACATAACATGCTATGAAAATGCTCTTTTACCTGCTCAAGAGCGGAAATCAATTGCGATTTTTCCGCTCGTGGAGGAAAAAAAATCGCAGCATGCTCTATTTTTGTGCGGGCCCCGACTGACTGAATGAACATTGCAGAAATGTCGCAGGACCCGCATCATCGCTTAGCGATGGCACTGGGAATTCTGTACTGAGCATATCCGACGGCAAGCCGTCCGGACCATCTGCAGTACAAAAGAAAGAAAACAGGTACACAGGCTGGCCGAGCGGGCGCAGGGTCGGACGCCACATCCGGAATCCGACCCAGCCATGTGCAGCCAGCCTTAGAGAACTCTGCAGAGTACAGTACTAGAAGCCACAGGGCCTCCTGTCCAGGTGACCTCCCTATGGCTAATTGTTATTCTTCTTTTTATGCATATTTTTTTATTTTTTCGGTAATTTTTTCTTACTTCTTTTTGTAAGTATTTTTTTTACTATCTATGTCCTGCATGACATCATATAAGGCCTTTGGGGGAAACTCACACGGGGTTTGTTTTTTTTCATTTGACACTTTTCCACTGTAGCTGGGGCATCCATAGAAGCCCCAGTTACAGGGAAAATATTCCCTGTGTCATTAGTCACTGGCAGGGCTAATCAGGGTCTGCTAGGACCCTGCAGCTCTTCTGTGCCATGGTATCCAGGGGGGTCACATGATCGCCGGGTCACGTAGTGGAAGAAACACTTCAACATTCACTTTTTAGTACACAGCGCTCATTGAGTGCTGTGTGCTAGGGAAAGGAGGAAGCAGAAAGGGTTGAAAAACACTTCTCCCTTTTCCTCTGGGTTCTCAGCTGTGATTAGGAGCTTAAGACCCGACCTGCACCTGCTTGGTAGCAGGAGCAGAGGCTTTAATCCCAGGCTGTATTTCTGTGATTGGGTGGAATTAAAGCCCAGGCCCAAGTGTCGTAAATTTACGATGCTTGGCCCTTAAGGGGTTAATGACACTCGGATACATAAATTGATATCAATGGAAACCCCCCTGCACTATTTTCAATGAGGAGAGACGGGACGGGGCGGGGCTAATTCCCAAAACTTAACCCCACCCCTGTTATGCCTCCTCTCATTGCAAATAGTGCAGAGGGGTGGAGAGGAGGCAGAGAGGGGGCGGGAGCTCAGAGCACTGCTCCCGGCTCTTCCAGCCTCCTCCCCCTGCAGAGAGAGATGCGGTATATCGGCTGGGCGTGAAAACCCAGCCGATATCAGGTCATCTGAATGCACCTTAAGGAGGAAAACATCTCTCTGTGGTGACAGTAGTCACTAACAGAGCTGATCTGGGTCTGCTAGGAGCCTGCAGCTCTGAAATGCCAGGAGGCACCAGATGGTCACATGATCGCCAGGTCGAATAGCGAAAGTAACACTTTCGCTTTCTCACTGCACTATGTAGCGCTCATTGATTACTATGTATTCTGTAAAGGAGAAGGCATAAGTGATTAAAAACTTCCTTCTTCCTTCTCCTCCAGTCTGACTACCAGCCGAGATCCTTACCTGCTCCTGCTTGCTTACAGAGCAGGAGCTTTAATCCAGATTGGAATCAAGCCCACGCCTAAGTGCTGTACATTTACTGTGATTGGTCCTTAAGGGGTTAAGTTCCTTTCAGTGTTGCACAGACTTCTTTTAGACCAACCATTAGATGGTAAAACAGGAAATTACAAAGAAACAAGACATTCTATTTGCTGTACAGCAGACTGATGTGAAACAATCAACATGGGGGTAAATGTGCAGGGATAAGATGAGTGGTCTGAGTTATGGGAAGGGTGAGGGTAACTTTAACCCTAAATCCCCAATCCCTCAACCACAAGAAAAATGCCCCATGGCACCTTGCCAAAAAAAGAAAACCAAAAATCTCTTTTTCACCGCATCATTTGGGTGGCGGATAGGACTTAGGCAATTTCTTGAGAATGTGGACAACGCAATAAAGAGGAAACCTTATCCCCCTGAAATAAAAGATGGAGAGGGGTACATCACTTGCAGTTGTTCTCCTCTGCCGCTACTATCCACCAGTTCTGGGTCCCGTTTTCGGCTGTGCAAGATGGCTGAAGCGATTTTCTAACTACCTAAAGCACACTGTGCGCTGATCTCTAATTGGCTAGTGCTGATCACATGGCATTAATTAGCTAATTCACAAATCCCGCCTCCACAACGCGACAGCTGTGATTGGTTCTTCCATCGCTGCATTGATTGGCTGAGCAGCGGTCGAAGAATCAATCAAGCCGCCGCTTTGGTTCAGCGAGCGCTACATTGATTGGTTGAGCAGCACTCGAGAACCAATCAGATTTATGAATCCCGTAACCAGGAAGTGATCTTCTGTCAGTGGCCAAAGACTGAAAGAAGATCGTCGAAGCTCCGGAGCACAGTGGGAGCGACGTGGACTGAGTCTGCTAGGTAAGTAAAATAAGACATCCCCTGAAAATAAAACCCTGTGCCTCTTTTGGGGCAAAAATTAATATAAAACAGGGTCCTATTTTCGGGGAAACACGGTAGTAGTGTTACACTACCAATGCACTGTGGGGATTTGGTAGTCTGAAGATTGCATTGGCCTTCTTGCATATACAAAAACAGCACCTGGAACTGCAAAGATCAGAGGGACAGAAGAAAAGAACAACTGCAGGTAATATTCCCCCTGACTCCCCTGCTCCCGGGACAGTTTGTCCTGAAACTGGGGGGTCGCTTTAAGGCCTCATTCACACGGGCATTTAAACGCAGCTATTGGAGCTGCATTGAATAATCATGACCATGTAAAGCATTCAATTCCAGTGCATTCATTCATATGAGCAATTTTGGTCGTGTAAAAAAAACTCACCATCAAAATGAGAAATCGGCTACTGTTTTGGTCGGCAATTTTTCTTGCTGCATTCAGAAGTAGGTCTTGTCCTATCATTTGCCGAAAAACGCGGGAAGCTCCCATAGACTCCTATGGGAGCTGAAAAAGAAAGGGAGGAGGAGGGAGTTTACCTGGGCCCGGTGCTCAGGTAAGAAGACAGCTACCGCTATTGAAGCTATTAGAAGAAATTCCGAGGATTTCTGACGACCAAAGAATTTCTGCGCTGCTGCGTATTTTTCCTGCGATAAGCCCGTGTGAATGGATGAGAAAACGCTAATTAAGCTCAGGACTTGATCATGGCTATTCTTCATTAATGCCTATGGCCTCATTCACACAACAGTATGCGCTTTCATGCCAGCCGCATCGGTCACCAATTTTTTTGTTTTGGCGGCGCAATTTTTTATGCAAATGAAAATCGCTCATGTGAATGCATTGGAATCTAATGCTTCACATGGCCGCAATTTTTCAACGCAGCTGCATAAAAACACTTATGTAAATAAGGCCTTAGTCTAAAAACAAACATTGATTGATTAGTTAAAAAAAGGTAAAAAATAATCAGTTGATTCTCCCTAGATCCCTTCAAAGCTGAGATAATTAAATGAAATATGCCTGCAGCACTTGTTGCAATAATATTCAACCCTAATGAATAATTATTGTCAGGCAGGCGGATCTGGATGTGCCTTGCTACACTACTATAATGGGAGCAGGCACCGGCTCTTTTAGAAGCTTGGCGGTAGCATGCAGAAGTCTGGGGTGAGCAGAAGGGGATCATTGAGAGCGCAAATTTCAGCAATGCATAACCGCAGTACCAGCAGCAGGTGAGTAGCGGCGGCGAGCTGTGACAATTCTAATACGTTTTTGCTGATATTTCCTTTCAAATTAGCGGTGCACATTCTTGTTTGAGGGCCACATTGTCCGAATATAACCCTTCTGAGGGGCAAAGTACTGTAAAACAAATGGGGGTGCTCCGTATACAACATTGATTGCATAGACCTAGTGCATGTGCAGTGGCCTGAAGACGGCAGGGGTGGCCCGAGTGGGAAGATTTCGAAATGCTTCACAGTGGTGGCCACCCGACCTGCAGCCAACAGATCACTCAATAATGGGGTTAGAGCAATAGTCACGTGACGCCAGTACCTCTAAGAGTAACCTTATTATGTAATAAGAGAGTCCAAGCCAAGTCAGTGTGTGCAAAACCGGAGGTACACAGTTTTATGGTAGCTTGTAAATTGCATATGATAACATCCACAAAAACAGTTCTTCTAAACAGTTGTATCCAACAGTCGTTTTCTCAGTGATTTAACAATAGTCCTTATTGCTCTAACTTTCCCTTCCCATGGTCTACTTTTCCTTGTCTTGATCACACAGCCGCATTGGTCAGTCTGAGTTATCTGATCCCTGCTCTAAGCTTACCTGTGTAGGGAAAACTGCCGGAGCTTGACAGAAGTACATTGACTTCTTGATGATAAGGTTACGAGCCACCCACATTACTTAGGCCTGTCTCGCTGTTCCATAAGTGCGGGGTAAGCTCCTATGCAGACACCTTCTAGTAGGGTGGAAGCAGACCCTTGACAGCCAACTTCACCGCTTATTTTCCCATCAGGTGCAGCTGGACAAGGCCTGGGTACCATCTTGGCGAACCAGTCACCGAGTGCTGGGGCCATCTGCCCAGGAACCACAGAACCTCCCTCGGGGCTGACTTTCCCCAAGACTCTCATTCCTCCTGATACTCTTGCCTCCCTCCAATGACTTACTTTTTCTTCCTGCTCTTCTACTACTCCACCCATTCTGTGGCCTAAACTTCTATTGGAAGAATAGGGATATCCTGCTCCTCCACAGATTACAGCTCTTTCTATTGCAATTTAAGGAAGTTATAAAAACACTTGAATGATTAAAAACTTCAATACGCCACAATGGAGAGAGCTGTACTCCCATTCTCCCAATATTTGTGGGCCCCGGAGATGGAGCCTCCACTATCATATCATAAAAGCCTAGCCTATTGTCTTTTGACAGCCAAGTCTTTCAAATCATAAAACATGATTGGGGTCTACACAGAACAGCTCCAAGAGCTACATTTGGCCCTCAGGCCTCAAATTGTGCACCGCTGCTCTGAATCCAGTCTTATGTATCAACCTTAACTGAATATGCATACTTTAAACCCAAGTATGGTACACTCATCAGTTACTTTATTAAAGCCAGCTATCTTCTTGGTCCTCTTTTGACCTTCAGAACTCCATCAAATTTTCATGGCATCCATTTTTAGGTACCACAAGACCCAGGGTGTGCCGAAAAACATTAACCACACCATTAATCCACTTCCACCAGCCTGAACTGCTCACACCCAACAGGAAGGATTCATTGATTCATGCTGCTTGCGCCAACTTCTGACCCCCCCTTCAGCATGGTGCAACAGAAATCTGGACAGGTGATGCTTTTTCACCTCTCTTGAACTCTTTTTTTGCACTCTCTTGCCCACGGGAGTTTCGCCTTTCCACTTCTCCTAGACAGTAATGGTACTAGAGATGGCCATCTGCTGTTATAGCCCAAACGATATTTAGAACACACAACGTTGTAGTCAGCTGAAATTTCCTTGTCTGTGCAGCACATTTGTCAAAATGATTCTTGACAACCTCCTCTGATCCCTTTCATTGGCCAGTTGTTTACATCCACACCATTCTTGGAATACTCTCCACACCGTTACATGAGAAAATCCCACAAGGTTGGTAGAGTTTGAAATGTCGGCCAGGCTCATTGAGCGCCAATGACCCGACCTTGTTGGAAGTCGCTCGGATCACTTGATTTTGCCATTCTAAGGTGAATTCACATAAAAAACTTGCTCAGTTAAGTCTATGCTGCAGATGTCTCTGATAAAGTGGCCATTTTGTGTATGGTTCTAATGTGGTTATGGTATATTTTGGTGCTGAGATCCACATACCATGTATAGAAAACATAATTTGTTGTATTATGGGTGTGACCGTGGGGATGGTCTTGTAGATACAAACTTGGGGCCAATCCAATGAAATACCACATTGCGGGTAATTATGTGGGAATTGAATATGTGCTTAGGCTAAATTCAATGCTAAAAATTCTTAAAAACACTCATGAATAGGACATGCTGGGGTGTAAATAAATACAACACACCCTAAAAATGTTGTGGTCAATTCAAAAACATCCACTTGTGAACTTGATGCTGCAGAGCAAAAAGAATAAGTTCCAATTTTTGGGTCATTTTTTGATATATAGGGTCTCTACCTACAAAGACATCATCTCATCAATTAGTACAATCTCCTTTTAGACCCTCTGTGGCATCAGCAAGCTTGTTGCTTCATAAGGGGTATTGTATGTAGGACATAGATGCTGCTCAGCTGCAATCAATTTGTCATTACGCAAACAGGGTCTCAATTATATAATTCCATCAGTTGTTACAAATTGACAAACCAGACAAATTAACTCTGCCAATGCTAAAGGAACACAACCATAAATTGCTGAAACTTAAAAAGAAAATTGAAGCGGGAAGGCAACAGGGTGGTGGCTCCCATCTTACTGGGGCCATCGGTGGGACGAATGTAGACCCCATGGCGAGACCTACTTTTACAGTCTATTCTGAGTTAGGGTCCTTTCAGATAGGACAACTGTTGGGCAATTCAGCACCCAAAAGTCATCCCAGCGACAAGGATCACTCAGTGATCCAGATGTGGTGTAGGGGCAAGAAGTGGTTATGTTCAAAGGGTACTGTATGTGATCTAACAGCTGCCCCCACAACACTCCACACCACCACACACCAACCCCACCTTGGTGAAATATAGTATGACGACAGGACCCCATTAAAAAGAGGTAGGACAACTTCTATATAAAGTGAATTTTTTTTTTTTGTCTGGTTGGGCAAAAGAACGAGACTGGAATAAACTGAGACTAAAATATCATTTTATAAATGTAAACTCTGCTGCTTAAATCATCTTTAATGGACACAGTCAAAACGACAAACCCAGCGGTGGCTGACGTGAGCAGAAAAATCTCATTTCATTCCAGGAAAACCATTATGATCTAAGAGGACTTTGATAATTGTTGTATCAATCACGGGTATTTTTCCTGCTGATATCGCAGAGTTAAATGATTTCCTCTGGACGGCTGCAGCCGCACTGAACCTGCAAAAAGAATTACAGCATGGGTTCAGCAATCTGCGGGTTAATATCAGGCGGCATACTCTGCTGGAGGACTAACAAGGTCCGTGTAATGTGTGAAACCCATTTCCCAAACCTATTTTTCCGAGACCTGTCTAAGAAACATACATTTTCTATTTCAAAAACGGTTAAGTAGAACTGTTACAGAACGGGAGGATAACAAGACATATATATATATAGCACTGAAACATACCGCTTCTTCACTATTTGGTAACTGGAAAAAGTGTGCACCCCTTCATAATAAGTGATATAATACTGCCTCCTTTGTACAAGAATATAACTACTATAATACTGCCCTCTATGTACAAGAATATAACTACTATAATACTTCCCCTATGTACAAGAATATAACTACTATAATACTTCCCCTATGTACAAGAATATAACTACTATAATACTGCCCCCTATGTACAAGAATATAACTACTATAATACTGCCTCCTATGTACAAGAATATAACTACTATAATACTGCCCTCTATGTACAAGAATATAACTACTATAATACTTCCCCTATGTACAAGAATATAACTACTATAATACTGCCCTCTATGTACAAGAATATAACTACTATAATACTGCCTCCTATGTACAAGAATATAACTACTATAATACTGCCTCCTATGTACAAGAATATAACTACTATAATACTGCCCTATATGTACAAAAATATAACTACTATAATACTGCCCCCTATGTACAAGAATATAACTACTATACTACCTTCTATGTACAAGTATATAACTACTATAATACTGCCCTCTATGTACAAGAATATAACTACTATAATACTTCCCCTATGTACAAGAATATAACTACTATAATACTGCCCCCTATGTACAAGAATATAACTACTATAATACTGCCCCTATGTACAAGAAAATAACTACTATAATACTGCCCCCTATGTACAAGAATATAACTACTATAATACTGCCCTATATGTACAAGAATATAACTACTATAATACTGCCCCTATGTACAAGAATATAACTACTATAATACTGCTCCCTATGTACAAGAATATAACTACTATAATACTGTCCCCTATGTACAAGAATATAACTACTATAATACTGCCTCCTATGTACAAGAATATAACTACTACAATACTGCCCTCTATGTACAAGAATATAACTACTATAATACTGTCCCCTATGTACAAGAATATAACTACTGTAATACTGCCCTCTATGTACAAGAATATAACTACTACAATACTTCCCCTATGTACAAGAATATAACTACTGTAATACTGCCCTCTATGTACAAGAATATAACTACTATAATACTGCCCCCTATGTACAAGAATATAACTACTATAATACTGCCCCTATGTACAAGAATATAACTACTGTAATACTACCTTCTATGTACAAGAATGTAACTACTATAATACTGCCCTATATGTACAAGAATATAACTACTATAATACTGCCCTCTATGTACAAGAATATAACTACTATAATACTGCCTCCTATGTACAAGAATATAACTACTATAATACTGCCCTCTATGTACAAGAATATAACTACTATAATACTGCCTCCTATGTACAAGAATATAACTACTATAATACTGCCCCCTATGTACAAGAATATAACTACTATAATACTGCCCCCTATGTACAAGAATATAACTACTATAATATTGTCTCCTATGTACAAGAATATAACTACTATAATACTGCTCCCTATGTACAAGAATATAACTACTATAATACTGCCCCCTATGTACAAGAATATAACTACTATAATACTGCCCCCTATGTACAAGAATATAACTACTATAATACTGCCCCCTATGTACAAGAATATAACTACTATAATACTGCTCCTATGTAGAATAGTATAGTAAGAGTTGTATCAATTACATGAGAAATATCAGCTTTTTATAAAGGTAAAATATCAGTATTAATTCTCATTATTCTGTTGATTAACACTTTCATTACCAATCTGGTTTTGTAATCATGTGTGAATTAATTTTCCTATTTTCATCAGAATTCCACAGTCTACCTGTCTGGCTTCTGCTTCTTTTCTCTCCCCCAGGACAATATGTACTTTCCTGTGAGTTTGTAATCTGTATACTTCAGGGAACTTATTAAAACACATGAGGTACATTAAAGCTTTCTTTCATGTTTTTTTTTTCCACCAGGTTAGAAGAAACACATTTGTTACAAAATTTTACTAAATAAGCTAAAATAGTTTTACTAATATTTATATGATGGGACTTGTAGAACTGAGCGGACCACGGAGGGAGGCTATCATACAAGATACAACAATCCAGCAGCAACGCCCCTAGAAATTACAATATGACTTTTGATAGATGGATGGATGGATGAAGCATGCAAGCATGGGGAGAACAAACTGGGTGGAAGATAGATCCGCAAACACAGGGAGAACATACAAACTGCATGCAGATATTGCCCTTGGTTGGATTTGGACCTAGGACCCCAGCACTGCAAGAAACCACGGAGTAGATGGACTGATAGATGGACAGATAAACAGACAGATAGATGGAGAGACAAACAGATATATAGACAGACAGACAGATAGTAAATCCCAAGATTGTGTCACAGGTCGTGGTATTGCAACACAAATTCAGAATATGATGCAGCCGAGGGAGTTACAAAACAAGTTATGGTGGTATTAGTGGGCATAACAGGGAGCTGGGTGATGTAGTTTTTATACTCACCCGCGATTCAGCGGTGCCCCCCTCTAAATTTAGCGCAGATCACAAAAATCTGACTCTCTTCAGAGTCCCATGTGCTCGCTCTCCTATGCAAGTCCATGGAAGAGTGTGCACTCAAGACTCTGAAAAGAGTCAGATTTTCGTTCCACATGCTGACTTTAGAGGGAGCCACTACTAAATTGTGGGAGTGGGTCAGTATAGAACATCCATCACCTGGCTCCCTATCACTTCCCTTAACAGCACCATAACTTAGTTTATGGTGCTATGAGAACGTTACAGGTTCCCTTTAAATAATACAGCCTACAACCAGGTTTGAGCACCTGGAATAGGCCTGCTAATGCATAGTCCCTATTGTTGTGTAGTTTTACTGAGGCCGGCCTCACTTTCAAGTCATCACCAACAAACTCTGCGATCTCCTTCCTGATTTTGATCCATTGCTGTTATAGCACAATCCTGCTCCCTCCCTGGTCTCTTCATGGCTACTATCTGCATCAGCAGATTCTTGTCCATGCGCCAGTCCAGCAGCAGCTCCTCTAACTCGCAGTCCCCATCTCATCTGCAGACTCTTGCACTCCAGTCTGTAGATCTCTGACAGCACCTGGAGCCTCTGTCCATACACTCTGCCTGCGGTTCAGCAAGACTTCTCATTTTTATAGCAAGAGTCGCAGGTAGTCAGAAACTGCCATCTAGTCATGCTCAATCCTACTGTGCCAAAATTTGGCACAATTTCTGGTGCAAACAGTATTTTGACGTAATTTGTGTTGGATTTCCTGGTCCATTGCTACAGCAATACTTTAAGACTTTAGGGTACCCCCTTACAACTGGATTTGTATGGGTGGATAGATAGATAGATAGATATATAGATAGATAGATAGATATGAGATGGATAGATAGATAGATATGAGATAGATAGATGGATAGATAGATATGAGATAGATAGATAGATAGATATATAGATAGATAGATATGAGATAGATAGATAGATATGAGATAGATAGATAGATATGAGATAGATAGATAGATAGATAGATAGATAGATAGATATGAGATGGATAGATAGATAGATATGAGATAGATAGATGGATAGATAGATATGAGATAGATAGATAGATAGATATATAGATAGATAGATATGAGATAGATAGATAGATATGAGATAGATAGATAGATATGAGATAGATAGATAGATAGATAGATAGATAGATAGAGCACATAAACATGGGGAGAACATACACAAACTTAATGCAGATGTTGCCCTTTGTTGGATTTGAACACTGGACCCCAGCGCTGCAAGAAACCACTGAATGGATAGTTAGTTAGATTTTTAGATAGATAGGAGGCCATGATGGACATTATTAGTAAATGGGGAGTATGAGGGGCATTATTATTAACTGGGAGTCAGGATGGCATTTTTACTTAAAAGTGTCCCTAAGGGACATTATTACTTAATGCAGGCCAAGAGGGGAATTAATATTACTAAGCGGGGGCCAGAAGAGGCATTATTATTACCAAGAGGGGGCCAGAAGAGGCATTATTATTACCAAGAGGGGGCCAGAAGAGGCATTATTATTACTAAAGTCAGGGCGTGAGGAGCACTATTATTACTATACAAGAGACAGAATGGGGCATTATTACAAAAAGGAGCCACAAGGGGAATTGCTACTGAGCGGGGGCATAAAAAGAGGCACTGATAGTGTGGAGCCTAAAGAGAGAACAAAAAAGGGATACTATTATGCATTATTACTATCTGGGGAATTATGCATGGGAAGGTTGTGTAAAGGTGTGGACAACCAAGGTATGTGGCAGAAAAATTGAAGACTCAAAGATGTCTAATTCTGCAGAAACAAATTGTGACCTGGAGAAGTAATGATTGCGGTCTGAGCCGGATGGAGGAGAAAATGGAAAGTAAACCACCTCAGGGTGCCTTGCTGCGAGGCTGCAAGAAATTGCAAAATTATGAAGCCAATGGCTTCCGGTGGTTTCATTCACATGTGCGATGATTAAACGCTTGCGATGCAGCGTGAAAACAAAATCGCAGCATGTTCATTCTTTTTTGATCTCGCCCATAGCTTCCAAAGGGGCCAGCGGCAGCAGCGCCGGCCCCGTTGAAATCAGTGGGAGATGATCGCGATCCTTGGCCACTGCTGTGACAACAGTGGCAGGGGACTGCCCGCAGCAAGGATTTTCGGGGGAAGGGGGGCCTTGAAATATAAGCCTTACCCCGAAAATAATTCCTAGCTGTAGAAAGAAAAAAAAAATACATCACCTTAGAAGTGCTATCATCTCTGGCGCATATTTTAGCACTCTGTTTCAGCTTCTCTTCTGGTCGGGAATTGAAAAATCCCCACCTCCTGAAAGCCCTGCCTCTGATTGGCTGAGCGCTGTGACCAATCAGAGGCAGTGTTCAGCTATTCATTGAATGACAGCTAAGCGGGGGAACTGCTAGAAGACACACCGGATAATATTTTATACAGTTTGCAGAGCACTTGTGTGCTATTACTGCAAACTGGTAAACTGGTATCTACCAATGTATGGTTACTATATGGGAGTATTATTGGTCTTTGCATACTGTTTTTTTCCAGTATGGAAGCTACTTATTGGTCACAGTTTGGTCCTCATACAGTGTTATTATTGTTAATCTTGATCTTTGTCAAGGTCTTTATTCAGTAACAGTACGGTAGTATTATTTCATCACTATGTTGTAATATGTGATCATGGTGTGGCGGTATAATTTGGTCTTTATATAGTATTATCATTGGTAATATCGTTCTTTGTAGTGGTCTTTGTTTAGTGACAGTATGGCGATATTAATCACTATGTGGTGGAAATATATGGTCATGGTGTGGCGGTATTATTTGCCCCTTATATAGTGTTATACTGGTAATGTTGATCTTGGTATAGTGGGTGTTGTACAGTCACTGTATGGAGGTCATTAAATGGGTCATGACTGAAGAGATATTGTGTGGGTGGTTTTTTTCACTTCTATAAAATCAAACCATTTTTTAACATTTTTAAATAAACTTTATTAACATTTATTGGGATTGGGCAAAAAAGAGCCCCTCCCTTTGTCTAACCACCTAGATGCTGTGGCCACTATTGACTGCAGCTTCTAGGGAGTTAAATGACCAGGATCAGAGTTTTCTCTGATCCTGCCCATTAAGGGAGAGCCAGGCTGCAAAGTCAACCTAGAACGTAATCAGAACCCTTGACATAAAGGTCTGTCATTAAAGCTTAACGCAAGACAGTCTATGATGTTCATTTATGTCATGGAGGCTTAATGGGTTAAAAATAGGTGTCACCTTAACCCTTTTCAATCCATTGTCTGACGTCTGAAGAGATTCTGATTGAAGGCTGTACAGCTCCAATGTCGGAAGGCGTCCGGCATGGTATTCTTACTGTATATTACTGGCCGCTCTGTTGTCGTGGGCCTTTCCAGCATGTCCCATACCACAGTACTGGCTCTAGCCAGCAGAAGGCGCCAACGTGTAATGACAAAAAGAGAAAGCCCCCTAGAAAACCCTAAATCCAAAATTGAAGGGTTAAGGTCGCCTTACATGACCGGGTCAGATTCTGCATATGGGATTCCGCAGTGGAATCCGATCCTGTGCCCGTCCGGTGATCCCACATCCCTGTGCGGATTCTTTTTTAATCTGTACTGCGGATGTGCCGGCCATCGCACAGGCGCACGTGCGGAGTACAAATTATGTTGCGCCATTGCTAGGCGATGAAGCGCATCCCAAGCCCTTTCAGCAATGATGATTGCGGAAGGGCCATGAGTCGGACGGCTTCCATTGACTTTCGCAATGGAAATCTGACCGTGTGCGTTCGGCCTAAATCTGCTGCCTACTTGCGTTTACCCCACTTGCTGCTGGTTGGCCCACCTACAACACGGGGCCACTTTGTAATATTCTTCCAGTGCCACTTCAGATTCCCAGTGCACCCCTGGATGGATGGATAAACTGGGTCACAAAGTTAGCTGTAAAGCAGGAATCCAGCAGCGGCGCCTCAGCCATGTTATTATGATGTGAAGTGAGAGGGTCTCTGTGGGTCTGGGGGGATACATCCGCACACATTACGACTATTTTTCTTTGTGACGTTGGACATGAATGTTTCATGGCTGCGGCTCCTTGGAGGACGCTACTTTTGTGCTACTTTTGTGATAAATAAGTCATTGGACGGAGCAGCATGAAATTAAAATGAAGCGAAGAATTTTACTGTGATGCTTCGGAATAATCCGCGCCGCTCTGTTCTCCCCGGGTTTGGTATTAGACACGAGACGCGCCACGTCTTCTGCTTTATTTTACATCTTTCCAAGAAGGTTGTTACAAAAAAAATCTTCAAAAACATCAAGGAGCTCAAAACTGCCCTTTTTTTTTGCAAAGCTTTTTTGGTTACTCTTAAGGGGCTACACCCAGTTTATTTCATCCAGCCTGCTGTACTGCACTGAGGGAGATGTAGTGTGTCTACCAATCATGGTGTAGAAGACACTTCCCCGTATGGGGGATGCGCACTAGGGAACCTTGCTGCGTCTTTCAATGCTGATTTCAAATGGCAGCCAGAAGAATTGCAAATGCAGCTTTGGATGTGACTGGAGTATAATACAAAATATGAATGGAGACAAGTAGCAGATCAATAAAAGCAAACAGCAGTTTGAACGCAGCTCTGGATGTGATTGGGGTTTAAAAAATGGTGCAAAATTATCAGTGCAGCTTGGGATGTGACTAGAGTATAAGGCTTGATATAATTCATGATCAGTAGATTATTTGTTTCCTGTTGCTTATATAGCACCAACATATTCTGCGGTGCTGTACAAGCTTGTCACCACATAAATCATAATATCAGTACATTTGGTGGGGCTTTAAATGCAGCTCCGTATGTGACTGGAGTATAAAAAAAACCATGTAAATCAATACAAGTACAAGCCATTGGGTTTTATATGCAGCTATGGATGTAACTAGTGCATAGGATAAGGTCAGCATAACCGAATACGCTTTTAAATGTAGCTCCGTATGTGACTGGAATATAAAAAACATGTAAAACAATACAAGCCATTGGGTTTTATATGCAGCTAGGGATGTAACTAGTGTATAAGATAAGGTCAGTATATCTGTATACACTTTTAAATGTGGCTCTAGATGTAACTGAAGTAGGCAACATGACCTAACCAAAGACCAGTACAAGCCAGCTACATTTTAAATGCAGCTTTGAATGTGAGTGGAGAATAGGAAATGTTTTGCAGCTCTAGATGTGATAGAAATATATGATGTTACTAAAGATGGATACAAACTGATGCATTTTTGGATGCAGCTCTAGATGTAACTAGAGTATAAAATATAATTTAACTCAAAAATTGATACAAGACAGTGAAGTTTGGAGTGAATGTGGCTTTTGGTGTTACTGTTAATTGACAATGATATAGATGAATGATCTACAAAAATGAATGATAGTAAACGCAGCTCTAGGTGTGAACGGAATATAAGACCGGCTGTAACTCCACATATATGCTTTTATATAGTTTTGTACCTAAAAGGAGAAGCTAATCAGTACAGGACAGAAGAACACACGGCTTCATATCATTTTTCTAGCGGGTGTGATAAAAAGACGAGACGCTTCTTCCTAGGACATGGAAAAGCCCCTCAGGGGTCATCCACGTAGTGTGAGCGCCACCGCATTTAACCTCAGGTGCCACTAGCTCCGTCTGCAGCGCGGAGGCCACCGCTGGAACATCTGTCACTGCGACGTTATTGGTCTCTGTGGTGCGTCTGACCTCCGTTTTCCCTACACAACAGACCCCGAAAATAAGAACAGTTCAATCCAGGTGAGTCATGGTCTTAATAAGCGCTGTGGTCCACAGCCCTATCACATCCTAGCTGCATCTAGTTACATGGACCACATAGCTATAAACGTGCGCCCGAGGAGCAATAAGTGCGAATATCTACTGCAGGGAAAGTCTGAGGACAAAAGCGCAAATCCTGGTGTCCGCCATTTGTGTAGCAAACCTGGGTGACAATCAGTGCGGACCCCAATATGAATACCACTGGACTGAAATCCCAGAAAATTGACCTAAATTACTGAATACAAGCACAAATATGTTGGGCTAACTATAACATATATAACGTCACATCCAGAGCTGCATTCAAAAGTGTGCCGAGTGCCGTCAAACAAAAAAATAACTAAAAACGTGTGGTTTATTAGTACTGTACTGTAAGTGAGCCAAAAAGATGCCGCCGTGTTCACATCAGCCACAGAGGTTCCATCTGGAGTCTCCGATGCAGATCTGATATACAGAGTCGGGTCCCATTATTACGACCGTCAGCTAATATCCAGATTAACCACCATGTGCCACACGGACAGCAGCTAGCCGGGCTGGGGGTGACTCAGTAAGGGGCAGGTAGGTGGTCTCAGGTATGTGGAGTCATGCTGACTGCAGGGCATCCCACCCTTGCTGGAGGGTGTGTGGGGGAGGATCCATAGAGCGAATACGATGAATGAGATGATCCCACAGATTATCAATTGGGTTCTAGTCCGGCGGATTAGGGTCCAGAGGAGTACTTGGAAGTCCTGGTCGTGCTCTTCCAACCATTGTTGGACACTTATAGCTGTGAGACATGTTCCATTGTCTTAGTGCAAGATTCAGAGAGCGAACAAGACAATCGATGGTTAGTTGGGTTCTAGTCTGGCGGATTAGGGTCCAGAGGAGTACTTGGAAGTCCTGGTCGTGCTCTTCCAACCATTGTTGGACACTTATAGCTGTGAGACATGTTCCATTGTCTTAGTGGAAGATCCAGAGAGCGAACAAGACAATCGATGGTCTATTGGGTTCTAGTCTGGCGGATTAGGGTCCAGAGGAGTACTTGGAAGTCCTGGTCGTGCTCTTCCAACCACTGTTGGACACTTATAGCTGTGAGACATGTTCCATTGTCTTAGTGGAAGATCCAGAGAGCGAACAAGACAATCGATGGTCTATTGGGTTCTAGTCTGGCGGATTAGGGTCCAGAGGAGTACTTGGAAGTCTTGGTCGTGCTCTTCCAACGACTGTCAGGCCCTTATAGCCATGTGACATGTCCCATTGGCTTAGTGGAAGATCCCATCTGCCCCAGGGAAGACAAGCAGCATGTATGGATGTACGTGACCCGCAAGGATGGATTCATAACCAAATCGGTTCAGACTGCGTTCCACATGGATGAGCAGCCTATAGGATGCCATGAAAGACTTCCCCTGACCATAACGCTGCCGCCACCAGCTTCTGTTCTTCCAGCAATGGTTGTAGGGTGTTTGTTCTCTGATGTTTCTCGCCTGAGACGCCAACATCCATCTGTTGGTGCAGGCGACCCTTTGCCAATTGGTGGTGGTCCTATTCCAATACCAGTGTGAAAATTAAAGCCCTTTCTTCTGATGTACCTCTGTTAGCATCGGTGCGGTGACCATCCATCTGCTTCGGCGCCCTGTACACTGTAGGCTTCATTGTTGTTTTAGGCACACGTCAGGTAGCCCCCTGATTCATTTTCATGGTCAGCTGCTCCACTGTAGTGTATTGGTCGGCGCACCTTTGTAGACGTCCTTCACCTCCTATCAATGGCACATGGTGCTCCGTCGGTTATTCCCACCGGTGCCATTTGTCCGCTCACGATACACTTTCACCAAAGCAGCACGCAAACAGTTTACAAACTGCTGTGTTTCACATCTCCTTGCACACTATTGCGCACTCTCCGTTGACTTTAATGAGGACTTTTGGTGCACAAATACACTGGAAAATAAAGCATATGCTATCTTTTTTTGCATGGCCGAAATGCGTGTGCAAAATATGCGTATGTGAACAAACGCATTAAAATCAATGGCTTGTATTCACTGCGTATTGCGCACGTAAATACACACACATATGTCCACGTGAAGCCGGCTTTGTTCAGACAAGCATGTCCGTTTTTGACCGACAAAAATCGGGCGATTATATTCCAAGTGTCAACACGTGTGTCAGTCATTCCTCACGTGTCCGTTTTTTTTTACTTTGTGTATTATCCATTTTTTTCATGCACAAAAACACCTGAAGGGGGCGCAATTTTATTTCTTTTTTCAAATATTACTTAGGGCTTAAACAAATGGGCGTATGTGCTAAGACGCTCGCCACTACAGAGCATATTAGCATACGAATCAGGGTTTTTTTTTTTGAGGTATTCAAACTTTTCCAGAATTGTGCATGAATGTGAAATAAAAAGCGGAAAGATAGGTCCTCTAGAAAAACTACATGCGTGAAGGATAGGGCAAGTCGTATCTTTTCTCTCATGTACCGTAGTAATAAAGCCCGAGAATTCCGCTAGTGAAAGCGAATTCTCCAGGGTCAATTCCCCACCTGTTCTTGGCCAACAATGCAGTTTCTACGGAGACATAATGGGAAAAAGGGTGGAGCTAAAGAAGGGCCCCTTCCTTCAAGGGCCCAATGATAGCTGAATGGTCTATCTGTTTTGTATCTAAACCCTTGATGATTGTGTTTTGGATAGTAAAGGGTGTATCCGCCACCTAGCGCCGGCTTCTCCACGACGCCAGTGACCATTCATTTGCTCGCGCTCCATTACGCTGAAAATGTATCTGATTGAAGTTCTGGAAGCAGAAAGGACATTACCTGCGCAGAAAACTCGCTGACACCACCATTCAGACGGACTGACTGCGCAGCAAGCAGCTGCCGCCTGTCACCTGAACGAAGAGGACGCAGCAGCCATGGAAGGGATGAAGATATTTCACATTAATCATTCATCTATCCTGCGGCGGCTCAGCCCATAGATACATGCAAGGACTGAAGTGCAGAGAAGACAGCGAGAAGATTAACGTCAACGTCTTCAGTCCCCTCTGGAGGGAACGTCTTCTACTATATGGAGCGACGTAAACGCCAATAGCTGCACGTGGTTTATAATCCAGCACTTAGCTGATGAGAGGATTAGTGCGTCACTTTACACTATGATAATCCTGCATTCTCTTGTCTTAGAAGAGATTAATCAGCTGCTTCATTTAGAACTCATGTGTCATATATTGTGTCTTATATATAATGTACTGCACAACCGTAGGCATACATATAGTGCTACACTAGAGGAGGGCATATACTTATCTATAAGCGGTACTAATACAGTAGTTACATTCTTGTACATAGGAGGCAGTATTATAGTAGTTATATTATTGTACATAGGGGGCAGTATTATACTAGTTATATTCTTGTATATAGGGGGCAGTATTATAGTAGTTATATTCTTGTACATAGGGGGCAGTATTATAGTAGTTATGTTCTTGTACATAGGGGGCAGTATTATAGTAGTTATATTCTTGTACATAGAGGCAGTATTATAGTAGTTTTATTCTTATACATAGGGAGCAGTATTATAGTAGTTATATTCTTGTACATAGGGGGCAGTATTATAGTAGTTATATTCTTGTACATAGGGGGCAGTATTATAGTAGTTATATTCTTGTACATAGGGGGGCAGTATTATAGTAGTTATATTCTTGTACATAGGGGGCTGTATTATAGTAGTTATATTCTTGTACATAGGGGGCAGTATTATAGTAGTTATATTCTTCTACATAGAAGCAGTATTATAGAAGTTATATTCTTGTACATAGGAGGCAGTATTATAGTAGTTATATTCTTGTACATAGGCGCTGTATTATAGTAGTTATATTCTTGTACATAGGGGGCAATATTATAGTAGTTATATTCTTGTACATAGGGGGCAGTATTATAGTAGTTATATTCTTGTACATAGGGGCAGTATTATAGTAGTTATATTCTTGTACATGGGAGCAGTATTATAGTAGTTTTATTCTTGTACATAGGGGCAGTATTATAGTAGTTATATTCTTGTACATAGGAGGCAGTATTATAGTAGTTATATTCTTGTACATAGGGATCAGTATTATAGTAGTTATATTCTTGTATATAGTGGCAGTATTATAGTAGTTATATTCTTGTACACAGGAGACAGTATTATAGTAGTTATATTCTTGTACATAGGAGCAGTATTATACTAGTTATATTCCTGTACATAGGGACAGTATTATAGTAGTTATATTCTTGTACATAGGAGGCAGTATTATAGTAGTGTATCCTTGTACATAAGGGGCAGTATTATAGTAGTTATATTCTTGTACAATGGAGGCAGTATTATAGTAGTTATATTCTTGTACATAGGGGGCAGTATTGTATTAGTTATATTCTTGTACATAGGTTGCAGTATTAAAATGGTTATATTCTTGTATATAGGGGCAGTATTATAGTAGTTATATTCTTGTACATAGAGGGCAGTATTATAGTAGTATATCCTTGTACATAGGGGGCAGTATTATAGTAGTTATATTCTTGTACATAGCAGGCAGTATTATAGTAGTTATATTCTTGTATATAGGGGCAGTATTATAGTAGTTATAGGCTTGTACATACTGGGCAGTATTATAGTAGTTTTATTCTTGTACACAGGGGGCAGTATTATAATAGTTATATTCTTGAACATGGGAGGCAGTATTATAGTAGTTATATTCTTGTACATAGGGGGCAGTATTATAGTAGTTATATATTTAAACATAGGGGGCAGTATTATAGTAGTTATATTCTTGTACATAGGAGGCAGTATTATAGTAGTTATATACTTGTACATAGGGGGCAGTATTATAGTAGTTATATTCTTGTACATAGGGGGCAGTATTATAGTAGTTATATTCTTGTACATAGAGGGCAGTATTATAGTAGTTATATTCTTGTACATAGGAGGCAGTATTATAGTAGTTATATTCTTGTACATAGGGGGCAGTATTATAGTAGTTATATTATTGTACATAGGGGGCAGTATTATAGTAGTTAAATTCTTGTAAATAGGGGGCAGTATTATAGTAGTTATATTCTTGTACATAGGGGCAGTATTATAGTAGTTATATTCTTCTACATAGAAGCAGTATTATAGAAGTTATATTCTTGTACATAGGAGGCAGTATTATAGTAGTTATATTCTTGTACATAGGGGCTGTATTATAGTAGTTATATTCTTGTACATAGGGGGCAATATTATAGTAGTTATATTCTTGTACATAGGGGGTAGTATTATAGTAGTTATATTCTTGTACATAGGGGACAGTATTATAGTAGTTTTATTCTTGTACATAGGGGCGGTATTATAGTAGTTGTATTCTTGTACATGGGAGCAGTATTATAGTAGTAATATTCTTGTACATAGGGGCAGTATTATAGAATTTATATTCTTGTACATAGGAGGCAGTATTATAGTAGTTATATTCTTGTACATAGGGGGCAGTATTATAGTAGTTATATTCTTGTACATAGGGGCAGTATTATAGTAGTTATATTCTTGTACACAGGAGACAGTATTATAGTAGTTATATTCTTGTACATAGGGGGCAGTATTATAGTAGTTATATATTTAAACATAGGGGGCAGTATTATAGTAGTTATATTCTTGTACATAGGGGGCAGTATTATAGTAGTTATATTCTTGTACATAGGAGGCAGTATTATAGTAGTTATATACTTGTACATAGGGGGCAGTATTATAGTAGTTATATTCTTGTACATAGGGGGCAGTATTATAGTAGTTATATTCTTGTACATAGAGGGCAGTATTATAGTACTTATATTCTTGTACATAGGAGGCAGTATTATAGTAGTTATATTCTTGTACATAGGGGGCAGTATTATAGTAGTTATATTCTTGTACATAGGGGGCAGTATTATAGTAGTTATATTCTTGTACATAGAGGGCAGTATTATAGTAGTTATATTCTTGTACATAGGAGGCAGTATTATAGTAGTTATATTCTTGTACATAGGGGGCAGTATTATAGTAGTTATATTCTTGTACATAGGGGGCAGTATTATAGTAGTTATATTCTTGTACATAGAGGGCAGTATTATAGTAGTTATATTCTTGTACATAGGAGGCAGTATTATAGTAGTTATATTCTTGTACATAGGGGGCAGTATTATAGTAGTTATATTATTGTACATAGGGGGCAGTATTATAGTAGTTAAATTCTTGTAAATAGGGGGCAGTATTATAGTAGTTATATTCTTGTACATAGAGGCAGTATTATAGTAGTTATATTCTTCTACATAGAAGCAGTATTATAGAAGTTATATTCTTGTACATAGGAGGCAGTATTATAGTAGTTATATTCTTGTACATAGGGGCTGTATTATAGTAGTTATATTCTTGTACATAGGGGGCAATATTATAGTAGTTATATTCTTGTACATAGGGGGCAGTATTATAGTAGTTATATTCTTCTACATAGAAGCAGTATTATAGAAGTTATATTCTTGTACATAGGAGGCAGTATTATAGTAGTTATATTCTTGTACATAGGGGCTGTATTATAGTAGTTATATTCTTGTACATAGGGGGCAATATTATAGTAGTTATATTCTTGTACATAGGGGGTAGTATTATAGTAGTTATATTCTTGTACATAGGGGACAGTATTATAGTAGTTTTATTCTTGTACATAGGGGCGGTATTATAGTAGTTGTATTCTTGTACATGGGAGCAGTATTATAGTATTAATATTCTTGTACATAGGGGCAGTATTATAGAATTTATATTCTTGTACATAGGAGGCAGTATTATAGTAGTTATATTCTTGTACATAGGGGGCAGTATTATAGTAGTTATATTCTTGTACATAGGGGCAGTATTATAGTAGTTATATTCTTGTACACAGGAGACAGTATTATAGTAGTTATATTCTTGTACATAGGGGGCAGTATTATAGTAGTTATATATTTAAACATAGGGGGCAGTATTATAGTAGTTATATTCTTGTACATAGGGGGCAGTATTATAGTAGTTATATTCTTGTACATAGGAGGCAGTATTATAGTAGTTATATACTTGTACATAGGGGGCAGTATTATAGTAGTTATATTCTTGTACATAGGGGGCAGTATTATAGTAGTTATATTCTTGTACATAGAGGGCAGTATTATAGTACTTATATTCTTGTACATAGGAGGCAGTATTATAGTAGTTATATTCTTGTACATAGGGGGCAGTATTATAGTAGTTATATTCTTGTACATAGGGGGCAGTATTATAGTAGTTATATTCTTGTACATAGAGGGCAGTATTATAGTAGTTATATTCTTGTACATAGGAGGCAGTATTATAGTAGTTATATTCTTGTACATAGGGGGCAGTATTATAGTAGTTATATTCTTGTACATAGGGGGCAGTATTATAGTAGTTATATTCTTGTACATAGAGGGCAGTATTATAGTAGTTATATTCTTGTACATAGGAGGCAGTATTATAGTAGTTATATTCTTGTACATAGGGGGCAGTATTATAGTAGTTATATTATTGTACATAGGGGGCAGTATTATAGTAGTTAAATTCTTGTAAATAGGGGGCAGTATTATAGTAGTTATATTCTTGTACATAGAGGCAGTATTATAGTAGTTATATTCTTCTACATAGAAGCAGTATTATAGAAGTTATATTCTTGTACATAGGAGGCAGTATTATAGTAGTTATATTCTTGTACATAGGGGCTGTATTATAGTAGTTATATTCTTGTACATAGGGGGCAATATTATAGTAGTTATATTCTTGTACATAGGGGGTAGTATTATAGTAGTTATATTCTTGTACATAGGGGACAGTATTATAGTAGTTTTATTCTTGTACATAGGGGCGGTATTATAGTAGTTATATTCTTGTACATGGGAGCAGTATTATAGTAGTAATATTCTTGTACATAGGGGCAGTATTATAGAATTTATATTCTTGTACATAGGAGGCAGTATTATAGTAGTTATATTCTTGTACATAGGGGGCAGTATTATAGTAGTTATATTCTTGTACATAGGGGCAGTATTATAGTAGTTATATTCTTGTACACAGGAGACAGTATTATAGTAGTTATATTCTTGTACATAGGGGGCAGTATTATAGTAGTTATATATTTAAACATAGGGGGCAGTATTATAGTAGTTATATTCTTGTACATAGGGGGCAGTATTATAGTAGTTATATTCTTGTACATAGGAGGCAGTATTATAGTAGTTATATACTTGTACATAGGGGGCAGTATTATAGTAGTTATATTCTTGTACATAGGGGGCAGTATTATAGTAGTTATATTCTTGTACATAGAGGGCAGTATTATAGTAGTTATATTCTTGTACATAGGAGGCAGTATTATAGTAGTTATATTCTTGTACATAGGGGGCAGTATTATAGTAGTTATATTATTGTACATAGGGGGCAGTATTATAGTAGTTAAATTCTTGTAAATAGGGGGCAGTATTATAGTAGTTATATTCTTGTACATAGGGGCAGTATTATAGTAGTTATATTCTTCTACATAGAAGCAGTATTATAGAAGTTATATTCTTGTACATAGGAGGCAGTATTATAGTAGTTATATTCTTGTACATAGGGGCTGTATTATAGTAGTTATATTCTTGTACATAGGGGGCAATATTATAGTAGTTATATTCTTGTACATAGGGGTAGTATTATAGTAGTTATATTCTTGTACATAGGGGACAGTATTATAGTAGTTTTATTCTTGTACATAGGGGCGGTATTATAGTAGTTATATTCTTGTACATGGGAGCAGTATTATAGTAGTAATATTCTTGTACATAGGGGCAGTATTATAGTATTTATATTCTTGTACATAGGAGGCAGTATTATAGTAGTTATATTCTTGTACATAGGGGGCAGTATTATAGTAGTTATATTCTTGTACATAGGGGCAGTATTATAGTAGTTATATTCTTGTACACAGGAGACAGTATTATAGTAGTTATATTCTTGTACATAGGAGCAGTACTATACTAGTTATATTCCTGTACATAGGGGCAGTATTATAGTTGTTATATTCTTGTACATAGGAGGTAGTATTATAGTAGCATATCCTTGTACATAGGGGGCAGTATTATAGTAGTTATATTCTTGTACATTGGAGGCAGTATTATAGTCGTTATATTCTTGTACATAGGGGGCAGTATTGTAGTAGTTATATTCTTGTACATAGGTTGCAGTATGATAAGGGTTATATTCTTGTATATAGGGGCAGTATTATAGTAGTTGTATTCTTGTACATAGAGGGCAGTATTATAGTAGTATATCCTTGTACATAGGGGGCAGTATTATAGTAGTTATATTCTTGTACATAGCAGGCAGTATTATAGTAGATATATTCTTGTACATAGGGGGCAGTATTATAGTAGTTATATTCTTGTACATAGGGGGCAGTATTATAGTAGTTATATTCTTGTACAAAGGGGGCAGTATTATAATAGTTATATTCTTGTTTATAGGGGCAGTATTATAGTAGTTATAGGCTTGTACATACTGGGCAGTATTATAGTAGTTTTATTCTTGTACATAGGGGGCAGTATTATAGTAGTTATATTCTTGTACATAGGAGGCAGTATTATAATAGTTATATTCTTCTACATGGGAGGCAGTATTATAGTAGTTATATTCTTGTACATAGGAGGCAGTATTATAGTAGTTATATTCTTGTACATATGAGGCAGTATTATAGTAGTTATATATTTATACATAGGGGCAGTATTATAGTAGTTATATTCTTGTACATAGGGGGCAGTATTATAGTAGTTATATTCTTGTACATAGGAGACAGTATTATAGTAGTTATATTTTTGTACATAGGGTGCAGTATTATTGTAGTTATACGCTCTTTTGGGGGAAATAGTATAATATTTATTCTAAACAGATAATTTCTTATAGTACTATTCTTTCAAGTACAATTAAATTATATCCCTCGTTCTCCATTTGCTGATAGGACATGCTGAGATTTGTAGTTGCAGCAGACATAGGATAGGCAAGTGGTTGAATGTTTCCTAAATGTGTAATAATAAAGATGGCACTCATGTGGTTTCAACATATTGTGACCCTGGTGGCCCTTGTGCTTCATACTGGTATTGGTAACTCCCTGGCTCATGGATAGCACAATCCAGCACCTCCTCCGCATTACAAGGCGTTCGCCACGCTGAGTACGAATCTGTTCCTGAAGACTGATGCGGCCAGACAGCCGACAATCTGTGGATTGTTTTCAGTAATGATCTCGCTCATAGCCCGGATTCGCACTGCAGACATTAAGCACTGTCTTCCCCATCGCTACGGACATGTACAGTCTGTTCATCAAAAATCTGCACACACAAGGCCAACGCCGACTTCTGCCATTTCTAAACTGCTGAAGCGGAAACAACATCTCAGGACAAAGTGTTCAGAAGGCGCTTACCTCTTGCCTGTCAGTGTAAATATTCCAGTGTAAATGGTCAATGTATCCACTGGGGTAGCCAGGGAACAAAAGTCAGCGTTCTAGTCAAAGTGTTATATAGTAAAAGTCCTTTAATCTGTTCTAACTGGTATCTCACAAGGGCTGATTTATTGGGCATTCTATGGGGTCCTGTGTCCCCCTCTCCTCTTCATTGCAGTGAGGAGGTACTTAAATGGCGTGGCGGCCGCTCCATTCATTTCAATGGAGCTGGCAGAAATAGCTGAGTGCTTGGCTGCAGTATCTCAATGAGCACCATTGAAAATTAATGGAGCAGCATCCAGCATGTTTGGGCACCACTCCATTAAAGTTCCTCTTCACTGCGGAGGGGTGCAATATATAGGAGTGGGGGACATGAGACCCCCGTTCTCAAGATCAATGGGGGTCTCAGTGTTGAGTCACAAACAAAACCCTGCAGAAAGCAACACCCATGACTGTCTGTGTCGCAGCAACTCTCCTCTCACAAATCTGTTTTATATAATAGAACTTCTTTCTTCTGCTTAAAGGGGTTTTCCGGGTACAAAATAGAAATTCTGAAAATGCTGAAATCTAGAAGGTACAGATAGGTAGCGTCAACCTGTATGTTTTATCCATGCTTTACACTGCAGCTCTGCTTATTCAGATTGGCTGCTATGTCTAAGCCAGAATTCAGTATATAGAAATCTGATCTCTATTACAGCAATGGTTATTAAACTATAGGTAAGGCCATTAGCACGCGGGCAGCGGAATCAGATCCTGCCCATGGCTGGCATCCACGTATACCTGCTGCTTCTTCTGTACTGTGGATAGTCAGCACAGCAAGCCGTATGATATGCGAAGTACAATTTTTTTTTTTAAACCGGCCGCTTTTCTTACGTCATTGCCTAGCAATGATGCGGAATTTGTGACCCTTCTGTAATGTCATTGTGGAAGGGCCGTGGATTGGGCAGCTTCCATTGACTTCACTGGAAGCCGTCTACGCAGAATTCAAGCATGAAAAGGGCATGCTGCAATTTTCCCTCTGTGAGCAGAAAATCAGAATTGATTTTCGATCGTGGACATGGAAAAGCAATTTTGCATAGCATGTCTATGGGCAGTATTTGCTGCGGCTTCCAGGGTCGTACGCCCGCTCCGAAATCTGCAGTGCAAATATGCCAGTGTGCATTGGGTCTTGCAATAGGAGTATGTGTTGCACATAAAATTGATGGAGGACCAACAAGGGATGTTTAAAGGGGTTGTCCAGGTTAGAAAAACATTCTTCCAGTTACAGCACCACATGAGATGTGTCTGGTACTGCAGCTGAGCTACACGGAAGTGAATTGGACTGAGTTGCAATACCACACACAATGTATGGACAGATGTGGCGCTGTTTCGGAAGACAGCAGCCATCTTCTTCTCATCTTGAACAAGCCCTTAAAGAAAATTACCACAGCATGAAAAAAATGTGAAGAGTTTCAGTTGTATATAATGAAGGTTTCCCGGATATGTTCTGTACATCACGCAGCCGACCATGCTCAACATTCTGAAAGTGGTGACGTCACCCATATTACTCTAATGACCCTCGAACCCATGCATAGACATGCAGCATTTGGCTCGGGTGACATCTCATTCATAGAATTGATGTCTGTTTGAGTGAGATCCGCCATGACAGCACCAATTACAATGACTGATAGGTTTGTACAGCAGTTTCCCATTCGAGTAATCTCAGCACAAACGTCTCTGAGGCAGAACATCATCTAAATACAATGTTTAGGGCTGTCTGCACCGACTGCACAGGGACTCACTCTGTTCCTTCAGTACAATACATTTGTTCTTGGGGTAATAGGGGATTGTGTGCTCAGAAGGAACAGAGAGAATGCATAGGCCTAGCCCATAAACCCATACTACTAATCTGCATATAACTGCCTCAGAATACTGTGAACCTGTGTGATATTCCAGTTGAGATAAAATTAGTCTGCAAAATAAGTGGAGTCACTGTGTACATATATTACATGACTTATCCCATACTGATCCTGAGTTACATCCTGTATTATACTCCAGAGCTGCACTCACTATTCTGCTGGTGCAGTCACAGTGTACATACATTACATTACTTATCCTGTACTGATCCTGAGTTACATCTTGTATTATACTCCAGAGCCGCACACAATATTCAGCTGGTGGAGTCACTGTGTACATACATTACTTACCCTGTACTGATCCTGAGTTACATCCTGTATTATACTCCAGAGCTGCACTCACTATTCTGCTGGTGGAGTCACTGTGTACATACATTACATTACTTATCCTGTACTGATCCTGAGTTACATCCTGTATTATACTCCAGAGCTGTGCACACTATTCTGCTGGTGGAGTCACTGTGTGCATACATTACATTACTTATCCCATACTGATCCTGAGTTACATCCACTATTATACTCCAGAGCTGCACTCACTATTCTGTTGGTGGAGTCACTGTGTACATACATTACATTACTTATCCTGTACTGGTCCTGAGTTACATCCTGTATTATACTCCAGAGCTGTACTCACTATTCTGCTGGTGGACTCACTATGTAGATACATTACATGACTTATCCCATACTGATCCTGAGTTACATCCACTATTATACTCCAGAGCTGCACTCACTATTCTGTTGGTGGAGTCACTGTGTACATATATTACTTATCCTGTACTGTTCCTGAGTTATATCCTGTATTATACTCCAGAGCTGCACTCACTATTCTGCTGGTGGAGTCACAGTGTACATACATTACTTATCCTGTACTGATCCTGAGTTACATCCTGTATTATACTGCAGAGCTGCACTCACTATTCTGCTGGTGCAGTCACAGTGTACATACATTACATTACTTATCCTGTACTGATCCTGAGTTACATCCTGTATTATACTGCAGAGCTGCACTCACTATTCTGCTGGTGGAGTCACTGTGTACATACATTACATTACTTATCCTGTACTGATCCTGAGTTACATCCTGTATTATACTCCAGAGCTGCACTCCAGAGGTTCCTATAAACACTTCTATTTCTGCTGCACTAGGCATTGACCTAAATCACACTGGATGCACCCTGATGATAATGACTTAACTAGTCTGAAGCTGAGCATGAAGTTAGTTGGCCAGTAGACTCTTGCTTAATATTGCATAATTGAGAAAATCATGATGAAGTCAAGGACCCAAGTTGGAGGCATCACAGCTTCCTTGGTCAGCCTAACCATTTGCTCCCCTAGACCTGGCTACATGATAACTTCAGCTCACACTAGAAGCTACAGTTTTGCACTTTGATACAACTTTGTCTCAACACTTATTAGCAGAAGTGATTGGTGAATAAGCCAGCTGAATGAGCGTCATGTGACTCTCTCCATTCATTTGTATAGGCCCAAATCAAGAATTGTGTAGCAGTCACATCAAGTCATTCTACACAGACATGAACTTCTCACCAACTCCTTCCCCTTCTGTTTGTAAATACTCTATGTTTTTGACAGTTTTGTTGCCAAATATCCAGTAACTGCAGCCAACATTAATATACAGAAGACATGCCATTAAAATAAATCTAATTAGGTAATTTTACGCATGATGGAATCCTGGTAGAGTTCACTTCAATGGGCAAATCTGCGGAGAACATCTAACATAACAGCAGAAGCTGCAGATTTAGTTCTGTTCTCTAAGTATAACCCTTTGCAGGAGACTATCCACAATATACTGTGTGTGATACAGCCTGCTGAGCCGCTGTATCTAACGCCGGCTTCACACGACCGTATGTCTACCATATATTACGCGGGCTCTGTACGCCGGTGTGATATACGGTAACTCGCAGGCAATCAATTACACTGCCGCACACATTCGCGCTTCGGACGAACGAAAAGCAAATGATTCTCGTTCAGTCGTTGTCCCGCGTTTAGACCGAACGATGATCGATCACTGATGCTCGTTTGAACAATAATCGTTCTGTCTACAATCACCCTTGGAGCGTCTTCAGATGGGCGTGATTCCATCCCGTTATGCCGTCGAGATAATCACGGTTGCATAACAGGATGAAACAAGACCATTGATTCCAATGGCTTCGTTTTCACCAGCGGTCTTCTCCCCCATTAAGGGCTTAGTCACACGGGCGCATCGGTGCCCGTGTTACTGAAGGAAGGAGACGGCCGCACTTCAGGACGGACGTCTCTCTGCAGCGCCGGAGGAAAGAACATGTGACCGGCTTCATTGCCGGTCATGTGTTCTTTTTTCTGCGCTGCGGGGAGTCGTCCGTTGTGAAGTACGACCGTCTTCTCCCTGCAGTAAGAGCACAGTCACACGGGCGCATCGGCGCCTGTGTATGGGTGCCCATGCGCCCGTGTGACTAAGCCCTAATAGTGTGGGCCAGAAAATATAGGACTTGCCCTATCTTTCGCGCACATATTTAAATTGGGTTTTCCAGTTAAATACTATTGATGATCTATCATCAGGATAGGTCATTAATAGTTGATCCGCTGGGGTCTGCCGCTCTGTGTAGTGGCCGGAGCTTGTAACTGCAGGCACGGCACCCAATGGTATAAATGAGAGCCGTGCATGCACTTATAAGCGCCGGCCACTACATGGGAGGAGGTCAGCGCGGAGACTTCCGCTCCAAATACACAAGGTCAGAGCGGAAGCCTCCGTTCCGACCTCTTTATAGTGGCCGGCGCTTTTGACGGCAGGCATGACTCCCATTGAAATCAATGGGAGTTGTTTCTGCAGTTACAAGCGCCGGCCACTACACGGAGTACGGCGCAGAGGCTTCTGCTCCGACCTTTGTGCTATTGCGGCGCTGACAGCATGCCAAGCCTATCATGTGTGATACAGTCTGCTATACTTGTGTATCTAATCCTATTAGTGTGATTCTGTCTGCTGAGCTGCTGTATCTAATCCTATCATGTTGGATACTGTCTGCCGATTTGGTGTATCTAAGCTTGTTATGTGTGATACTGTCTTAAAGAAACTTAAGTTCCAACCAAATCCACATCGGTATTCTGCTCGGAAATCTTCTATATAATAAGATGAGCTGCATTTTTCCTGGCGTTTTTTGGATAAGCTTGCTTAGCGTTTCACCTGTCAGGACGCTCAGCTGTAGACGGCGCTCGGAAGACATTTGTAGATACTTGTATGTGATTGATAGTAACAATTTTTAGTGCATTTGCCATTTTCAGCAGAATCATGTTTTGATGATGAGTTTCCATGGAAACAACGAGGACATATAATATCAGCATCGCTCAGAGGGATCTTATAATACAGCTCCGCACTTCAGCTCAGAGAGAGTCTGACTGCGAGAAGACCGTGTAGAGAGGGGACTGAGGAGCTGTGCGTGTTACTTAAAGGGGAACTCCACTGGTGGACCCTCGGCTGAGTGAAAGAGCTTCCAAAGGACATCAAGGAAGCACAAATGTGATAATTTAGATAGATCCCCAGGGCATCATATCTACATAATCTTCAGAAGTATCGCAGCGATAATTGTTCTTTCGGGTGGTCAGCATAAATGCAAAGGCAAATTGTCTATTCTTTTTAACAGGATCATTTAGTCATTCAGTCCGCTGTACCAGTGAATGAGAGCGACTCAACGACCGGTATTTAAACCAAACGTTTAGCAAATGAGCCAATAATGATTTTTATGCTAGCATGAAATGAATAATAAGCGAATGAATTATCAATCATTGTTCAATTGTTGACCGTGTTTACACTGAACGGTGATCGTTCACATTCACTGCGCCGTGTGAGTTTTGACCCCCCTGAGAGAGACAGAGGGAGAGAAAAAAAAAAAAAAGCTCAGTAATTGGCGGGTCCCAAACTAAAATGCTCGAGTCTCCCATTGAAGTCAATAGGGTTCGTTACTCGAACACAGCTCTTGAATTTTACGAAAAGCTCGACTTGAATAACGAGGACCCGAGCATTTGGGTACTCGCTCATCTCTAATCGTAATTCCTTTTTAGGCCCATTTTGTTATTTAATCAAGAAGGTGAAAGCTGGCAGCCATTGCAGTGTTTCACTAGCACTTCTCCAGTGGAGACATAAAATCAAGAGTCATCATACAAGGGGAGAAGACAATGTACTGATGTCGCCTTCATTTAATGCACTAACTGTCCAATATGTGACAACAGTGTGGGGGAAGAATAGATTGTCTCATTATCTTCCACACTTAACAAGGAGTTAACACCTTGTTCCAGCGCTTCCGCTCTTAACAGCATTTCCAGTCACCTCTGATATTATGTATAAGAATATGACTACTATAATACTGCCTGCTATGTATAAGAATATGACTACTATAATACTGCCCCCTATCTACAAGTATATAACTACTATAATACTACCCCCTATGTACAAGAATATAACTACTATAATACTGCCCCCTATGTACAAGAATATAACTACTATAATACGGCCCCTATGTGCAAGAATATAACTACTATAATACTGCTTCTATGTACAAGAATATAACAACTATAATACTGCCCCCTATGTACAAGAATATAACTACTATAATACTGCCCCCTATGTACAAGAATATAACAACTATAATACTGCCCCCTATGTACAAGAATATAACTACTATAATACTGTCCCCTATGTACAAGAATATAACTACTATAATACTGCCCCCTATGTACAAGAATATAACTACTATAATACTGCTCCTATGTATAAGAATATAACTGCTATAATACTGCCCCCTATGTACAAGAATATAACTACTATAATATTGCCCTCTATGTACAAGAATATAACTACTATAATACTGCTCCTATGTATAAGAATATAACTACTATAATACTGCCTCCTATGTACAAGAATATAACTACTATAATATTGCCCTCTATGTACAAGAATATAACTACTATAATACTGCGACTTATGTACAAGAATATAACTACTATAATACTGCCCCCTATGTACAAGAAAATAACTACTATAATACTGCCTCCTATGTACAAGAATATAACTATTATAATACTGCCCCCTATGTACAAGAATATAACTATTATAATACTGCCCCCTATGTACAAGACTATAACTACTATAATACTGCTCCCTATGTACAAGAATATAACTACTATAATACTGCCCCTATGTACAAGAATATAACTACTATAATACTGCCTCCTATATACAAGAATATAACTACTATAATACTGGCTCCTGTGTACAAGAATATAACTACTATAATACTGCTCCCTACGTACAAGAATATAACTACTATAATGCTGCCCCCTATGTACAAGAATATAACTACTATAATACTGCCCCTATGTACAAGAATATAACTACTATAATACTGCCCCCTGTGTACAAGTATATAACTACTGTAATACTACCCTCTATGTACAAGAATATAACTACTATAATACTGCCCCCTATGTACAAGAATATAACTACTATAATACTGCTCCCTATGTACAAGAATATAACTACTATAATACTGCCCCCTATGTACAAGAAAATAACTACTATAATACTGCTCCCTATGTACAAGAATATAACTACTATAATACTGCACTTATAGTATGTACAACAATATAGCTGCTATAATGCTTCCCCCCATGTACCACATTGTATTATATTACTGCCCTATATCTTCTGCCATCTAGCAGGTGTTTTATATCTTGCAGTAGATCAGTGGTTATGGGAATTATGATGATAATAAAATGATATTAGGATTCCTCCCGTACCCATCGCGGTGCACATTGGGCATCCTGCACCTGTCACCAGCTCAGGACCTTATTGCCCTTTTCAATTACGGCTTTCCTGTACTAGTCAGGAAGCCAAGTGTCTCACTTATCAACCTTTACCCCCTAAGAGCTGTGTCCACTGGAGTGAAACTCCTTGGCATCTCAAGCCTCTGTCTTACAGCAAAGTCTGAGACATTTGGCCTTTTTAAATTCGCCCACATGAATCAGCCGGGCTTCGGGACAGCAGGTGCCTGAGGGCTTTGCATGGAGTCACCCTCATGTCCCATAATCTGCCTGCCATCCACCTGTCCTGCCACCTCCAACCTCAGAGATGTCCACAGACTAGAGACGTAAAACCGTGATAGATATGAAGCCAGCAATTAAACTGAAAGAGATGTTTTTTATCACCATATAAATACCTCTGACATCACCAATCAGGCACTTGGCTATGAAATACGAGGTACAAAAATAACATTGGAATTACTACAGAGAAGATAAAGCAGCTGAAATCATCAATACATCTCGTTATAGCTGATGCGTTATAACGAGTCAGGCAGAGAAACTAGATCTGATGTATCAGCTCTATAAACAATGGATCAAATTAACTTGGAGTCAAAATAGCGCACATTTGGCAAGCTTTAAGAGGAAGCGAAGAAACGCAGTCGACGTGACCATGGTCATTGGGATCTACTGAACTAGATACATATGTTACATCCCATTGTATATGAAATTATATTCTGCTAGTACATCCAAGTGGCTCTCAGATAAAGGGGAAACCGGTACTGTTGTACTATGTTGCCACCGGAAGTTAGGGGTGGCGACATAATACAGCACTGTTGACATACAGTAACGCCGCCAGCTTCTGACTGGCTGTGGCCGTGTGTGGCATGAGGAGTGGCAGCGTGACGGCAGGACGAGATGCGACAGCAGCATGAGGAGAGGTGGCGGCAGAACGAGAGGGAGTGGCGGCGGCTGGGGGAGAGCCGCTGGCAGTGGCGGAAGGAGGAGACCGGCAGCAGTGGCGGCAGGAGAACCACAGGTCATAGCAGCAGCATCTGCATTTAATTTTACATGGCCTGGAGGGTTAGGGTTAGGGTTACTTTTCCTGTTAGGCTAACATATAATGTAAGCCAAACACGAAAATGAACCCTAACCGCAACCCTCCAGGTCAGGCAAAAATCTATGTTGACACTGCTACTAGGAACATTGAGAAATCCACCAATCGGGAGCTAGGGGCGTGACAGGGGCATTCCTCCTGTCAAATCCCTAGCTTCCGGTGGCGTCAAGGTGCAACAGTACCGGGGAAACCTCCTTGATCATCAGAAAGAAGTACTCTAAAGTTTCCAAGCCGCCACAACCTCTCTAACTACTGCACTCTTCTCCTTCCTGCAGTCTTCTTCACTCCTGAGTGCCACAGATCATCTGATCACTTAACGGGTCTGGGGTTTGTGTTCAGGGGGTCTAGGTCTTTATTTATGGTTTGGGGTTTGTATTTAGAGGATCTGCTTTGGGGTCTCTATTTAGTCTGATATGAGGTTAGTTTTTAGAGGGTATGGTCTGGGGTATATACCTATTTTAGGGGTGTGGTCTGGGGTCCATTATCGGCCATTTGTGATCAATGGTGTGACTTGAAGCTCCTGTGTCCTGATGCACAATCTGTAACAGGCCTCCAGTTCCCATGTGCAATTTATAATACTGATACCTTCTTATATGGAAAAGGGGCTTTTAACCCCCCCCCCCCCCACCCCCCAGGCACCAGGGCCCAGGTGAAACTGCTACTTCTACACCCCTATAGCTACACTCTAGCTTGTGATTCAAGTGCCTTAGATTGGGGCATGACATGGGTTAAAAACTTCACTTAATCCTTGACTTTTCCAATGTCAGTTCTCAAAAGAACGGGTTCTGAGAAGTTTGGTTTGTATGTCACCTCCCCTCATATACAGCACATTGAAATCAATGGCACTTCTGAATTCCTCTGTGTGTTCTTAGGGATCTTAGTGATAAGTCAGAAGATAATGTAAAGCAATTCTTCAGTCCTGGAGAAACAAAGATGGCCGAACTGCTTCTCTGACTAGCTGATGTGCACTGTGTGAGTTGGTAGTCCAAGACACTACATGGTGGTGTGACTGGCCAATCAAAGCAAGTTTATAGTGTCTTACACTAATGATGGATACTAATGCAGGTAGTCAGAGAAGTAGTTCAGCCATTTTTGCTTAAGGTGGGAGTTTACTTTAAGCGGTTCTCTAATTTATTCTTAAAGTTCACGATGACCCCCTCACTTTAGAGGAAACCTGTCATGTCCCCACAGCAGCACAAATTAAGTAATGGTGCTATTAGAGGACGTGACTGTTACGTCCGTACAGCGCACTAAAGCAACGCGCCTCAGCACGGATGCAAGATGGTGTTCTAATGAACCCGCAAACACTCTCACAGTATCTGCAAGTACAGATTACACCACTTCAGGCAAAGATAGGACACCTGTCAGGGGAATCAGGGGAAGTGGGGCAGCCCTGCCTAAAACCGGGAAAAGTGCCCTATTAAGGACAGCCCCACTGTCTTCATCTGGGACCAGGTTATCCCTGATTAGGAGCCTGGAGAGATGCACCAAACACAGAACACGCCACTGTTCACACACACAGAACACAGCTGTTCATACACCACATGTCTGGCCACCTGCACAAACCCAATGCACATGTCACTGTTCACACCAACACACCAGGAAATGCATACCACACAGAATAGGAACCTCCCTCAGAGCTCACATGCATAAAGCTAGTAAACCATAGCTAGTCAAAGTGTCCCCACACTAAAGGGAAAGATAGTCAGACATCGTGCTGACATAAAGGGAATCGTGTCAGGAGGCCATACCTGTCTAAGGGGAAGGGAGAAGGGGGTTCACATAAGATGCAGATGGGGACAACAGGTGTCCAGACCGTCCTCAGGGAAGGTGAGAGAAAAACTTTAGACTAACATGCAGACCTCCAGCTCTGAGTGGCAATAGAGCAGAATGCGTAAAATGACCAGCATTCCCTTGGCAGAGGAGCTGGTATTTTTATGCAGCAGACCAGCGGAGATGGGCTGGCTAGAGAAACTCTACACCCAGCCAGATCATTTATCCTACACCTGTGAAAGTGTGCTCTCAGAAACCTGTAGAACCACAGATCCCAGCAGCACAAACCTGACAGTGACAAGGAGCCGGGTGATGTATTTTTTATACTCACCCACTCCGGGGATCTAGCGGTGTCTCTCTCTGAAGTCGGCGCATGGCATGAAAATCCAACTCTTTTCAGCATGCTCTCTACATGCAGAATAAAGAGAAGTGACATGACTTCTTAACACGGATTCCGAGCCGAATCCACATGTGGAAATCTGCACATGTATTTGCCCATTGAAAAGGGCTAAATCCTCGTGCAGAGCTGCAGGTATACAAGTGCAGATCTATGGCAGAGAACTCAGCGGCGGATTGTTGCCATGGTTTTTGCAGCGGAATCTGTGCAAAAAACCCTTTAGCTCTCGCATGTTGCAACTACAACTCTCCGCCTGAAAGATCTAAGTATGAGTCGAGGCACATAACAAAATACCTAAATAATAAAAAATGAAACATGATGTATGAATGTTCTCCAGTCAGTAGGAGTCCAAGGCTGGGTTCACACGGGGCAGAATTGCCGCGGAATTTCCGTGCAGACTTTCCGCACGGAAATTCCGCCTGCAGTCTTAAACCTGAGACTAAGCAGCAAAGTGGTCGAGATTTGCAAAAAGCTGTGCAAAAACTGACATGCCGCGCAGAATTCAAATCCATGGCATGTCAATTGTACCGCCATTTCCGCTGTGGGCTTTCTTCTCTTTATGGGGAGAGATGGCCGCAGCGGAATAAGTCGCTTTCAAAACCCGCGCCAAATGTCTTCAGCTGAAGAAATCTCACTCGCGCGGATGATCCCCAGTTCAATATGCCCATGAACATGCATTGGGCATCCGCAGGTAATTAAATACCTGTGGATGTCATTTTTTCCCGCGGTGCGGATCGCACGCGCAGGAAAACAACCGCAGCATGCTTCATTTTCTGCAGTTTCCCCCCATGGATGGCTTTCGCTGGAAAGCATGAGATTTAAAAAACAAAGAACGGCAGGTGCAGGCTGGTATGCTGAGCGCATCCACCATGCCGAAGGAAGATGATCCAGCCGTGGCGGAGGATACCCGCGCAGCGCCTGGACAGGTGAGTAAAACATAATTTTTGGCCTCATAGCTGTGGGCACGGCTGGAAACCGCTGTGGGATTCCTCACTTGGCAACCACCACCATACAGGATCCGTGGCATCACAGTGGCCAATGCATCAATCAGTCGTGATCCGCTACAATGTATATGGCAGGAAGTTGACTGCAGACTCCATGTCTATTGAGTGACAAAGGAGGTCCCATTGAGCACCTCTACTGTGGAAAACATTTTTGATGTCGTGCAACAAAACTTTTTGAGTTTCTGTTTCCAATTCTATCAAATTTTTGTGTCTGATTAAATTGCAGTGATGAGGGGTTCACATCGGGAAGATCATTTGTAATAACCCTCTATGTCAGGGGTGTAACTATAGAGGATGCAGGGGATGCGGTTGCACCCGGGCCCAGGATCCTTTGGGGGCCCATAAGGCCTCTCTTCTCCATATCGGAAGCCCAGTACTATGAATAAAGCATTATAGTTGGGGGCCCCGTTCCAGGTTTTGCATTGGGGCTCAGGAGCTTCAAGTTACGCCTCTGCTCTATATAATTAATAATGAAGTAATTAATAAGTAATCGCTCTGATAAGTGGTCTCCGATCAGCATCACCCGAGCTGCTAACAAACTACAACCCCCAGCATCCCCTGAAAGTACTGCTCACATAATCACTCCAACTACAGAACAAGAGTAAAATCCACAAAAAAGTGGTTAAAATACAATCTAGGTTAATTATACGGATCAGATTTAACCCCAAACTAATCCTCCGGCTACCCAAAGAGCAGAGCAGATGGTCATTTATTTTGGGAGCGAGCTGCATAGCGAGAGGATCTCCTTAATCCTCATCCAGACCTCAGCATGACTGTCAGGTCAGGGGAAAGCATGGTTTTGAGAGCAATCCCAGAACACGTCAAGGTATGTTACCGTCATGGCAGTGCCAACCTACTGGAATCTGGGCTATGCCGCACTGTACCCACAGGAAACTGAGCATTAACACAGCAGCTCCAAATGTGAATATCAACACAAATCATAGCAAAACTGTGGGAAAAAATCCCAGTCCCAGTGGTGGTATACAGGTTTTGAACACCACCAAGGTGCCATCTACAAAGTGTGGGGGTGGAGCACATTCTATCGGTATTATCCCAAAAACGCCAACTGTTAAAGGAGACCTATCACTTTAAATTGCAAAATCATCAGGCATAGTGGATTTTTTTTTTCACAAATAGATGAAATTCCATTAATCCGGCACCTCATAGTCCAGAGAACCTGATCATCTGTGGCTCCTATGGCTCCTATTAGTGCTAGTTCAATGGATGCATGAACAGAGCCGCCTGTAAAGTTTTCTAAACTCTATGCAGTGAAATTTCATTAACTTGGAGTGTGATCATGAATAAAATCTGATAATTCAGCACTTTTTACCAGCACAGAAATTAGTTGATTACATCATGTGGAATATTATACATCCAAATATAGAAGACTGAGCAGAGATAACTAATGTGGAAATTCTTAAAGGGAACCTCCGGTTTCAGGATAAAACTCTGTTCCAAGACCGGAAGAGGTGGGGGGTGTATTGCCTGTGATTGTTTTTCTCTGCTGTCCCTCAGATCCATCGGTTCATGGTCCCATTTTTGCCCATCCAAGATGGCTGAAGCAATCTTCAGAGTACCTAATCCCTACAGTGCTCTCGGATTGGCTAGAGCTGCTCAGGTGATCAGCACTGGCCAATCAGTGCACAGTGTTTATTAGGTAGTTAGAAAATTGTAGCAGCCATCTCGGATGGCTGAAAACAGGGCCTGAAATGGGTGGATCAGAGAGGTGGCAGGGAGCAACTGCAGGTAATATACCCCACTCAAGCTTATTTTTCAAGTGACCATGTATGATATACTAAAATGTCCATTCTCAGTCTAGTGGACAGGGTCAAGTCTGTTTCAGCCAACCGTAAGTCATGAAGTCCTCCTTCCCACTGGCGTAACTATAGGGGATGCAGGGGATGTGGTTGCACCCGGGCCCAGAAGCCTTAGGGGGCCCTTAAGGCCTCTCTTCTCCATATAGGGATCCCAGTACTATGAATAAAGCATTATAGTTGGGGGCCCTGTTACAGGTTTTGCATTGTGGCCCATGAGCTTCAAGTTAAACCTCTGTGTTAAGGAGTTAAGAGAAGTTGGGGGGCCCCAAGATAAACTTTTGCACCCGGGCCCATGAGCCTTTAGACACGCCCCTGCATCTAGGTTGCCCAGTTTTTCTGCCCCTTCAACTAGCCCTCGTCACTGACATCTCAAGGCTAGAACTTCCACACGGAGAGAAGAATAAATGCTTAGACAAACCAAAAAGACCTGAAAATCAATCCCGAGTCTCGGGCTGTAACCTTGCTGGGGAAGTACAATAATCAATTCCTAATTTTCGACATCAGTAACGATGATTCCTTTGATAGGCCATGAATAATAAGTATCATTTAATCAGACCATAAAGCTATCCTGCTCCTGTTCCGCCATCTATCAGCGAGCGGCTCCGGCGAGCAGCATTGATTATCTGAATGTAATAAATAGTCCTGGATTCTCCATACACCTGAGATGGGACACATAAAAATATTAAAAAGTGCGAAAAAATGATGATGGCACAAGAGGCCCTAGTCAGATTTATCGCTGTAATCACCAGCGAGATGAGGCTTCTGGGACGCAAATTGATGTGTACACGGAGGAGTCCGAGAATTCTGCTGTAGATTAATATGGGGGCCAGATCTTCACACAAACCGTTTATAAACTGGAGATTTTCAGCTGAGAATTGCTAGAAAAATGGTTCCCAGACATAAAAGAGAATTTTTGTTTCATCGGATGTCTATTTTTGAGATCCTAGAAACATGGCCAACATAGAATTGAAGGGGCATCATAATAAAATAGATCATCCTACAGTTGTGGGCTCATGCCAGCACCCTACCCCACGCAACTGGACGGCCTGGCTCTTATGGCCTTTCCCAGTCCCTTTCCTCCTCACTTTTTAGTTAATTGCTGTGAGATGATAGATTTAGCCTAAACTTAGAATTGCCTTCTTCCTCTATGGTGTGTATGCCTTTAATTTCAAAAAGGGGCACCAATGGGCACATACCTTATAGGTTTGGAATGTGTCCTTTTAATAGTTGATTTACGGTCTTCCTGTCATTTAGGTTCAAGCTATACATATGGCGCTATGCATTGGGGAGCTCTCTGCCCAGGGCGCTGTTTATAGGGGCATTCTATAGCTGTAGCGCTATTAATTGGAACACTATCTGGTAAGTGCTGTAGGAGACTGTGGCTGGGACGCTCTCTATGGCTGCACTCTAATTGGGCCCATGTGCTTGTGTTTAGGGGCACGCTCTGGTTGACTATATTAATGGGGCACTATCTGGTTGCTACTACTAGTGGGAGCATTCTCTGTCTGGGATGCCAAGTTTCGGAGCACTCTGGCCATAGCACAGTTGGGCACATTGAGTGGGCATATAGGATAGCTCAAGGGTAGAAGCTCAATTATGGAGCAGTGTATGGGGAGCTCTATGGTTGAGCACTGTGTATTGGGGAGCTCTATGGAGGGGAACTGTATGGAGACCTCTACGGTGGAGCACTGTGTATGGGGTAGATCTACGATGAGGAACTGTGTATGAGAGAGATCTATGGTGGGGCACTGTGTATGGGTTAGATCTATGGTGAGGATCTGTGTATGAGGCAGATCTATGGTGAGGCACTGTGTATAGGGAGATCTATGGCGAGGAACTGTGTATGGGGAGCTCTATGGTGGGGCACTGTGTATGGAGGGGAGATCTATGCTGAGAAATTGTGTATGGGGAGCTCTATGGTGGGGCACTGTGTATGGGGAATGTCTATGGTGGGGCATTGTGTATGGGGGAGCTCTATGGTGGGGCACTGTGTATGGGGAGCTCTATCATGCGGCACCGTGTATTGGGTAGATCTATGGTGGGGCATTGTGTATGGGAGAGATCTACGGTAAGGAACTGTGAATGGAGAGCTCTATGTGGGGCACTGTGTATGGAGGGGAGATCTATGCTGAGAAACTGTGTATGGGGAGCTCTATGGTGGGGCACTGTGATGGGTAATGTCTATGGTGGGGCATTGTGTATGGGGGAGCTCTATGGTGGGGCACTGTGTATGGGGAGCTCTATCGTGCGGCACCGTGTATTGGGTAGATCTATGGTGGGGCATTGTGTATGGGAGAGATCTACGGTAAGGAACTGTGTATGGAGAGCTCTATGTGGGGCACTGTGTATGGGGAGCTCTATGGTGGGGCATTGTGTATGGAAGAGATCTACGCTAAGGAACTGTGTATGGAGAGCTCTATGTGGGGCATTGTGTATGGGGGAGCTCTATGGTGGGGCACTGTGTATGGGGAGCTCTATTGTGGGACACTGTGTATTGGGTAGATCTACAGTGAGGAACTGTGTATGGGGGAGATCTACAGTGAGGGACTGTATATGGAGAGCTCTGTGGTTGGGCACTGTGTATGGAGAGCTCTATGGTGGGGCACTGTGTATGGAGAGCTCTATGGTGGGGTACTGTGTATGGGGAGCTCTGTGGTGGGGCATTGTGTATGGGAGAGATCTACGGTAAGGAACTGTGTATGGGTAGCTCTATGGTGGGGCACTGTGTATTGGGTAGATCTACAGTGAGGAACTGTGTATGGGGGAGATCCACAGTGACTGTGTATGGGGAGCTCTATGGTGGGGCATAGTGTATGGAATAGATCTACAGTAAGGAACTGTGTATGGGGGCTCTATGGTGGGGCATTGTGTATGGGAGATATCTACGGTAAGGTACTGTGTAGGGGGGAGTGTGTTGTGGGGTACTGTACATGGGTAGGTCTATGGTGAGGTATTGTGTATGGGGAAGCTCTATAGTAGGGCACAATATATAGAGGAACTCTATGGTGGGGCACTGTCTACTGGAAGCTCTTTTGGCTGCCGCTGATAATGGTGGACCCCCGTTTTGGACTGTTTATAAGGGCACTCTGCCACTATATTAGTGTGGACTGTTGTTGTAGGAAACGTGTCCTGTATTTGAGGATGGGGATTATTTTGGAAAAAAAACTTTCTGGCGTCTTCCTGAAGCCGACAGTATTATCATATCTTGTCAACTCTGGTTTATGAACACAAAACTATAAAAGTAAAGAGATATATGGTCAATTATGGGACTGACGGCAGAGTAACCGAATCTTACAATGTAATTGCTGGGTTTACGAGTTCTCTCATTTCTACTGTGTGAGTAATCTGCAGACGTAGCAGAGCTGAGTTTGTTTTTTGGAAAAACTCCTAGCAATATCTTGATGTGACTTGTGACTGCATCCAAGGCTGTAGGAGTTACCTGAAAGGACTTTTCACAAGGGAAGGAACATTCCGCAACAATGTTACAGAATACGCCCTCCTGCAGAATATCTGCACTACTAATGTGCGGAATTTGGTGCAGAACTGGAAATGACAGAATTTTGCCATTAATTCCTCACCAAAGTTTGCAGTTCGCCGTGCAGATTTTGGTACAGAATTTCCAAATTTTGCAAAGCTGTTGTTGAATATTCCGACCCGTCTGAAAGGTCCGTAAAGGAGAACAACAGACAGGTGACATGAAGTCAGGTAGGTCGTCTGACATTAACAGCAGTAGCCCTATCATTCCTTCTCTAGTGCTGGATGGAAAACGCAGCTGGTGGCGGTGAGCACACCGCAATGACTGACCGATCCAAAAAATCTGCTGCTAATCAAATCGAAGGAAACTATAATAAATGCATTGGGAAACCTCATTTATTACCGGAGTCTCCCTTTAAGGACTTGTTTACACGGTCGTTCTGAGTTCTCAGCTCCCACTGTATTTGTGTTTGGCAAATAGTGGGAACAGCCCTAAGAAGGAGGAAGAGCGGAAACCTTCTGTGATCCATTCCTGTTTATGGCAAAGTAGAATCCAAAAACTGGAGAGAACACAGACTTCAAATACAGCCATAAGACCGAGTCCCAGTCAGGGGGTCGTAATGGGACGCAGAAGAAGATTCTGATTATCTCCTGTTCCAATTCTATTTTATCTATATACTAGAAACATAAATAAATACTGAGATGGGGCAAGGGCGTAATTATAATGGATGTAAAGGGTGCAACAGTTGCACCCGGGCTTTGGAGCTTTAGAGGGCCCATAGGGTCTCTCTACCACATAAGAGACCAGTGCTATAAATAAAGTGCTCTAAACGGGGAGCTCTGTTACAGACTTTACATTGGACACAGCAACTATAAGTTACACCTCTGGGTGGTTGGTTTGCTGCAACTCATGCCTTAAAGGGTCAGCAATGGTATGGTTTCTCCTTTGGGAGAGCAACTAGTCAGGAGACATATAAGGCCATCCATGCTCCTCTGGGAAATTTATGCAAATATAAAAATGGAGCAATGTTTTTGCAGCGCCACCTATTGGAAGGCAGTATTCCTGCAAGTCAATGTCAGACTTTTTAACAAGCCTTGCAACAAAATTACAAGTTGTCCCCCGTCCATGCAATGTCTAAATAAAACACCCAAAAATGCATTAAATCTACATTAAATAATGCTTCTACACAGTGTCCACATAATACCGCCATATATAAGACATGCAAAACCAGTATATAGTACAGATACAATATGCAGTTTCCCAATTATACTCCTTCATGATACTGCCGTTTAGTTCTCATCAAGTATTGTAATTCAGGGGATGATTCACAAATATCCTCTTGATTTATGTACATGATCTATATGGATGGAGGGGGAGCTCTGAAAACCATTTCCTCTAGTGGGTGACCTCAGCCCCACTGGATTCTGGGAAAGCTGTAATGGCGGCCATATTGGATGTCACCAAGCTTTTCCAGACGCAGATATGGCTAAGAAAAAATTGAACAGAGTATTTGAAAACTTGACTGAAGAATTTATATAAAGTTTTAATTTTGTAAGGGGGCGGGGGTGAAAGTTTCCGGTCGGCGGAGATGACAGGTTCACTTAAATCACAGAGCACTCCAATTGCAGAACACATAATGTAAAACACCCAAATTTCCGTATAAAATCCATCATAACCGCGGCGCTAATCTAAAGGTTTTATTTTCTTTCTTCACTTCAGAATCTCTAAATGAATATTTTACATTTCTATTTTGAATTTTTAACATCTGAATAAAGCACTTTAGTGTAAAAAAAAAAAAAACCCCGATGCAATATTCATGTAATCAAGCGAAGAGAAATGCCATGTATCAGATGTCGGATCTGGACACTAAGAGCAGAAGAGGTCACATGCTGTCTAGAAGATAACGAAAACCTTGTTACTCCAGGACATCCCTACATAAGAAGCCTTGTTCTAGGGAGATGCGCACACTCATGTGACACAGGCATGACCAAGCTCATCTGAAAAGCATACATTCAGCTAGTTCCCATGTCTTCACACTGCTAGTCACACCCATTATCCTTCAGGGCACAGCAGAAATTGTCACTTTCTCTACACCCCCCCATGAGTCTCCTGCACTCAGTGCCGCCTCCTACTAAGTTTTGCATGTAGTATATTGTAAGTTTACAAGAAGTATAGGGTTCTTTGAATAGTGCCAGCTACAATGACTCCACAAACAGAGCAAGCCAGAAAGTCCCCACAAATAGTGTTAAAGGAGATGTCCCGAGGCAGCAAGTGGGTCTATACACTTCTGTATGGCCATAATAATGCACTTTGTAATATACATTGTGCATTAATTATGAGCCATACAGAAGTTATAAAAAGTTTTATACTTACCTGCTCCGTTGCTAGCGTCCTCGTTCCCATGGAGCCGACTAATTTTTGGCGCTTGCGCAGTCCGGGTCTTCTCCTCTTCTCTATGGGGCTCCGTGTAGCTCCGTGTAGCTCCGCCCCGTCACGTGCCGATTCCAGCCAATCAGGAGGCTGGAATCGGCAGTGGACCGCACAGAAGAGCTGCGGTCCACGGAGGCAGAGGATCCCGGCGGCCATCTTCAGAAGGTGAGTATGAAGACGCCGGACCGCCGGGATTCAGGTAAGCGCTGTGCGGGTGGTTTTTTTAACCCCTGCATCGGGGTTGTCTCGCGCCGAACGGGGGGGGGGGGGGTTTAAAAAAAAAAAAAAACCCGTTTCGGCGCGGGACATCTCCTTTAACCAAAGTGTGCCCTCAAATAGTGTTAGGCAAAGCGATCTCTAAATAGTGTTAGCCAGAATGACCCACATAAATAGTGTTAGTTTGCCCCATGTGTCCCCCAAAATAGCGTCTGCTAGTATGCCACTGCGAATAGTTTGTTAATAGAGATGAGCGAACGTACTCGTTTAGGGCGATTTCGCAATCGAGCACTGCTTTTTTCGTGTAACTGACTACTCGGACGAAAAGATTCAGGGGGTGCCGGTGGGCGACGTGGTGGAGCGGGGGGTAGCAGTGGGGAACAGGGGGGAGCTCTCTCTGTCCCCCCCCCCCACTCCCCTCCCGCTCACCCCCGGCGCCCCCCGAATCTTTTCGCCCGAGTAGTCAGTTACTCAAAAAAAGCAGTGCTCGATTGCGAAATCGCCCTAAACGAGTACGTTCGCTCATCTCTATTTGTTAATGAGAGTGCCCCATCAATAGTGTTAGCTAGTGTTCTTCCAACAAATTATGTTAGTCAGAGTGCCATCATGTATATTGTTAGTCAGAGTGCCCCATAAACAGCGTTAACCAAAGTGCTCCCATGAATATTGTTATTCAGAGCGCTCCCATGAATAGCGTTAGCTAGAGTTACTACCTGAATAATGCCAGCCGAAGTTTTGATGTAAGCGGTGTGAGTAGTGCCCTGCCCCCCTTTACTATTCACAGCAGCAAAGCTGCTCTGATAAACAGCCTGATGGTAGTGCTAAACCAAGTCTCCTCCGGTCAGTGATGCAGCTGGGTAGCGCAAGAGGGAAAAAAAGAGACTGAGTTGGCACCAGCAAACAAACGAATAGCAGAGCTCTTACAGCACTAAGTAGACCAGGGGACTTACAGGAGAGAAAGGAGGCTCCACCCCCCTGGAGAACGAGCCTGAACTTTCTTGGCACCTCAGGTGCCATATAAAAGAGTTTTGAGCTGCGCCACAGAGGGGAGAAGCAAGTGCATCAGGACTGTGAGGAGAAGGAGAGTGAGAAACTGAGGTTGCACAGAACTGAGACTGTGGGAGCTGGGGGTGGTGCTGCTGGGAATAGAAAGCAGCTGGATTCATCAGCACTAACTGGGAGACCAAGAAAAGAGCAAAGTGTAGTGTTGCCGACACTGGACAACGTAGCCAGCTCCAATGTGGGTCAGTAGGAGTTTCAACTTCTGTGCATATGATCGTAAGTGAGGCCAGCCTCATCTCTTATGCAGGTGTACACATCAGTAGCGTATAACTAGTTAGACTGCAGGGAGCTACACTGTGGAAATCAGACTGTTCATAACTTTTTCGTTGCTCAAACTCCCTTTCATAGACTGAAATATTTTTGCAAAGTGGAAAGTAAAATTGCGGCTTGGGTAACAGGCGAGCCTTAGATAAAAAGAGACATTGCAAGTGTGTTCATTAAGCTCTATTCCTAAGAGTTTGTATTGATAGCAGAGTGTTAATGATATTGCTTAGAAGGTGTGACTATGCAATAGCTAATCACACATTGTGAATTGAAGGGAACGTTCAATTGTCTTTTTTCTATTACCAGCTATTATTCACTTTTATTTCTAGTTTTAAATTGAATACTGTACACTTTGGTTACTCCATTTGCTGCATCATATCCTGAATTTTGCTTCGCCGTTCACTACCGGGGAAAAGTTTTAGAACATCCGAATTTCTCCAGTTATTTTTGACATCAAGGGCTGCATATACACAGCAGAGCCAGATTCCGCACGCGGAAATCCGCAGCAGAGTCCCTGTGAACATGTCATTCCTCTTCTTTTTCTGAACTGCGGATGGTCCAGACAGCTCACCGTCAGACATGCGCAGTAGAGATGTTCCAGCACTGTTGCTAGGCAATAACGCGGGTCCTGCGACCTTTTCGCAATGTTAATTGCAGAAGGGCCATGGGTCGGACAGCTTCCATTGACTTTAATGGAAGCCATCCGTGCAGGCACCACACAAAAATGTAGCATGTTGCGACTTTTCCTCTGCGAGCGGAAATCGCAATTGGTTTCTGCTCGTGTGCAGGAAGAATCACTTTTCCATAGCATGCTATGGACAGTATTTGCTGCAGAACCCAGTGGTGGACACCCGCCCCGGATTCCACAATGCAAATCCGCCCTAGTGCAGGTCGCCTAACACAGTTCAAGTCCAGCAAATAATGTGAAATGGTACAAGTTCAAACAAGGTAAAAACATAAAAAGCATCATGACATTTTAAGCTGAAGAACAACAATAGTCTGAATTAATGTTTTTAACCAAAGAGCTTTTTCATGGAACACATCAAGCACAGGTGCTCTGCAGCACAAAAAGCAAATTGGATGCAAACTATTCCTACAGGTGTCTCAATGTTTGTAGATTACTTTCAAACTCTCTGATGTTATATAACCAGTGTTGGAACGGCTTGCATTTCAACCTCCTCTAGGGCACGGTTTGGACAATTTTGCCATTCAGGACAGAGCACAATGCTATCAAAATAGTCAAATTAACCAAAAAAGTCAATTAACCAAAGAAGGTAAAGTCCCCTGGTGCAAGCATCAAGTCATGACCGAGGGTAATGTCACATTGTGACGTTTTCTTGGCAGATTGTTTTTGGAGTGATTTGCCATTGCCTTCCCCGATCATCTTTTTACCCCCCAGCAAGTTGGGTACTCATTTTACCAACCTCAGGAGGATGAAAGGCTGAGTCAACCTTGAGCTGCCTACCTGAACCATGCGAGGATTGAACTCGCAACTTTAGGTCGTGGGTGAGAGACTAGAACTGCATTTCTGTTGCCTTAACACACCAAAGAAGGCAAATAGTCAATTATAACTCTTAGTAGTGTAGGTTTATCCTACAAAGAAATTGCCAAGAAAGCCAAGGTGACAGTCAGTAAGGTAAAGTTTCCTGGTGACTGACTCCTAGGGTGACATCACAATGTGAGATTTTCTCGGCAGACTATTTTTGCAGGTAATGTGCCACTGTTTTTCCCAGTCATCTTTTTACACCCCACCAAGCTGGGTGCTCATTTTACCAACCTCTGAAGGATGGAAGGCTGAGTCAACCTTGAACCGGCTACCTGAACTTTCAGGTCATGAACGAGAGCTTAGCACTGCTTTTATGCTGTCTTAACACTCTGCACCGAACATACCATCAAGAGGCACTTGGAAACTGGAGGAAACTCTGGCAGGAAGACGTCTGACATACCAAAGGCCACTACAAAATCAGATGACAAGTTTTTGAGAGTCAATAGTTTGCGTAATCAGAGCTTCACGGCACAAAATCATCAAACACAGTTTATGGCAGCCATAAATAAACAAGTTTCCATTTACCGTAAAGAGAGGACTTCTATCTACAGGTTTGACAGGTAGAGCATCAGTAAGAAAGCCACCGCTAGGATTGCAAAATAAAAAAAGACTTGCCTGGGCCAAGCAGCAGCTCCAGTGGACTACTGAAAAGTGGAAGAAGGTCTTATGGACTGCTGAATCAAAATGTGACATCTTTGGTGCATTATGCAGGGTTTGTGTACACCGTCGAGTAGGTGAAAGGATGGTTCTTGAGTATGTGATACTAACTGCCAAACATGGAGGAGGAAGCGTGATGGTTTGGGGCTCTTTTTCTGGATCTAGAGCTGACAACATGCACAGGGTGACTGGCGAACTTGACAAAAAGAACTACCATGGCGTTTTTATACACCATGCAATGCCCTCTGGTGTCCGCCTAGTTGGTCAGGGGTTCATATTACAGTAAAACAATGATCCAAAACAAACTTCTAGGTTATGTCACAACTACTTAAGATGATGGGAAGAAACTGATAGGCTTCAAAGAATGGAATGACCGACACAGTCTCCAGAATTAAACCCCATTGAGCTTGTTTGGATGAACTGGACAGAAGGATAAAAACAAAGCAACCTACAAGTGCAGCACATTTGTGAGAACTCCTGCAACAAATGTTGGGAAGAAATTTCTGAACAATATCTGAATGCAATTGTAGAAAGAATACCTTAATTGTGTAAATCTGTACTATCACCTAGAGAGGGCGACTTGCAAGAGTCAAAAACCTAGATTTAATTTGGTGAAACAAAGTTAATCCATTATTTTTTTCATCATTTTTATTTGTTCTATGTTTTCATTTCAAAGTCATTTGAGACATTAAACTGCGTAAATATCAATAAAAAACTGGAAACATTGAGGTGATCTAAAACTTTTGACCAGTAGTGTACCTTAGCCCACCACATTCCCATAAACAATACCGGCCAAATTGCTCCATGGATAGCACTATTAATAATGCCAGCCATGATTTCCTCACAAGAAGTCCTGGCCCTCCCCACACACCAATAACATACTTGCTTAATCTTCTACAATGTCCAAGAAACTCAAAAAAGGAGAGATCTCCTGGAAGACCACACAGATCTCCTGGATACAGTGTCCTGACACCGGGTACAACCAGCACTTCTTTCAGGACATTATGTGCAGTGATGCTGGGAGTGGCGAGGACTTTAAATCCCGAAGAGACAAGTACTTTGTATTTTGGTGCCTGGTCTGGGGTCTGCACATGTCTTGGATGAGAATTTATTCTGGGGTCTGCATTTAGAGATTTTTCCTTGCTTCTATGAAGTCGCACTTGTTGTTGCTGGATACAAGTAAAATCCCCGTTCCTGCTGAACGCACGAGCAGTGACATGATGATGCAGAGTGAGCTCAGCTGTGGTCCACATTTTCCAGTCAATTAGTTATACGATTTCAATTCTTCATTGTCGTGTGGCGGTCGTTCCACTCAGCAGCTCCTCAGGCGGCTCTGGACGAACTTTTGGTACAGATTTACCTTTACGCCAGGAGCCAGCGGCGACATTCCCAAAGATACTTCAGGGTTCTATCTGGTCTACTATTACTCCCCAAGACGCATAGAGGGTGTTAATCTATGCTGCGACTGAGGAAGGGGGGTCACAAGGAATTAATTAATTCTCCGTAATTCTGTTAATCAGAAACCCCAAAATTAATAGGGTTGTCCGTGACTTTTGGGATTTTTTTTCTATTTATAACCTATTTATAGTCCATAGATTTTTTTCTATTGGTAACCTATCCTCAATAGATCAATAGATGATCTTCCGGGTCCACCGCTCAGGATCCCCAGCGATCAGCTGATTCCCAGGCCCGCTGCAACTAGACAGCACACGAAGCAGATGACGAAAAATGCTCCAATAGACTCCTATGGGTGCCAGAAAAAAAGGGAGGGTAGGGAGTTTACCTGCGTCCGGTTTTCGGAAAAAAAGACAGCTGGCTCTATTTAAGCATTAGAAGTCATTACGAGAAATTCTGACGACCGATGGAATTCTGCCCTGCAGTATTTTTCACATGATACGCTCGTGCGAATGGACAAGAAAACACTAATTAATCTTGGGACTTGATTGCGGACGGCGTAAAATCGCATTGCCTGTGTGAATGAGGCCATAGGCATATATAGAATTCTGGGCTTGGCATAGATTGTCACCCAGCTTTTGCAGGCCCTTGAATGGCAAATGTACTTAGTTAAAGGGGTTGTACCAAAATCAACTTTTCTCCCCTAACCATAGATCCTGAAAGCAGGGGTCTCTCGTCCCCCTCTCCTTTTCACTGTGCGCGCACAGCAACCCTCGCGGTGTGGATGAGATTGAATTGAGTGGCGGTCGTGCATGCGCTGCACCCCTCTACAGATTTTCAATGGGACTGCTTGTACTCTGCCATTTCCGTCAGCCCCAGGGAAATGTTTGCAGCGGCACCGCATATGTTCAACCACCTCTCTATTCAATCTTGACGTTACTGCAGGTGGGTACAGTGAGCCCACCATGAGGAGTAGAGTGGAACACTGGACTTCAGTTCTTGGGATTGGTCGGGGTCTCATCAGTGACATCCCCACCTATTATTTTTTTTCACCTATCCTGTGGACAGGTGATAAAAGTTGATTTTGGGAACCCTTTTAGGTATGGGTATTCCAAATCTGCTTGAGTTTGTGTTGATAAGGCCATAGCGAGGCAGAGTTGCTATTCAGGACTCTTGGAAAGTTGTGAGAACAGTCTGTAATATCGTCCATAGTGGCCGTCACTCAGCTTTCTCAGGAGCAGATATGATGTCTGCTTGAAAAATTATTTATTTTCTTCCAAAATTCTCATACGTAAGACAACGCAGCAGAATTTCTGGCTCTCATTATAAAACCTGCCGGAGCCAAGGTGCCTGTGCGGAAGAACAATGTCCTTGGAGAAGCGGCCGCCGAGGATGATTGATATGTCGTTGTGATTCATAAAGAATGGACTTATGTCTTATGCAGATAGAGATACACAGAGCCCCGGCCTTATTAGTGCAGCACAGGGGACGCTGCTGAGCTCTACCGGACGGTAGTTATGGGGCCGCTCTACATACTGATGCTCTCAATGTCAAGAGGATACAGGAAGAGGCCACAAACTGAGAAGGGCTACTGGGTCACTACAAAAATCCTCTAATCCAACATCTATGAGACTTGAGAGCAGATTTTCTGGATTATCAGATGTCATTTAAAAATATATATCCCTTATATCTGCGGGTATCACAATGTCTATAAGAAGGATCAGCATATCAATATTTTCTTTAATTGTGTCTGATTTTTTTTAGATGCCGGATTAAAGGAATTTTACTGTAGAAAATAAGAGCCCAGAGTTCAATCATCTGTATGTAATGAGCTCATGTCTTGCATGCAGTTTTGTAACAGAGACATAGAATCCATTAATCCAGCACTTGATAGTCGAGGAATTCTGATAGTCTGGTACTTCATGAAGTCATCTTCTGGGGATTAAAGTGCAGGAACCCAAAATTTAGGTCCATTAGATAGTTAGAAATATCTTATTTATAATGGATGCCGGTTTATTGGAATTTTACCTTAATAATGGTGATATGTAAAAGTCCCTGACAATTCCATTAAAGGGGTTCTCCGGGACTTCTATTGACTTATCCTCAGGATAGGTCATCAATAATAATTGATCAACAGGGGTCTGCCACTCAGATTTCCCGCCGATCAGCTGATTGCTGGGCCCAGTGTCAGAGTGGACAGCGCTGTCTGTATTGCAGCGGACCGGGTTGGTACTACAGGCACAGTTCCCTTTTAATTCATTGGGAGCCGTGCCGGTAGTACCAAACCAGGCACCTGCAATGCTGGCAGCGCTATATGCTTCCATCGCCGTAGACACTGATAGCAAGCCTGCGATCAGACGATTGAAGTGGATTCAAAGCAACAGACCCCACCAATCAACTATTGATACCGTACCTTTAGGATGTCATTAATAAATCCAAGAGAAACCCTGTGACGGTATGATAGGATGTGCTTTAAATGAGTTATCAGTTGGGGTCTGGCTGCTTTGCTTTGGGGCATAGCCAGACTTAACTACATGTGACCCGTGCATTTGCACATGGCACCCGCCACTGGCTTGTAGGAGGGGCATATAGGTTGGGGGCCCCCCTTAAGTCCACCCCGCCAGATGATCTCCTTTCTCTATGTGGCAGCTTCCTGTGGAGCTACATGAATTATTCTCCTCGTGGTTCTGTCTCCTCCCCTCTGATGTTCAGAGGTGACCCCAAAACAAAACATAATCGCTTAGTTATATTTGATATTGATACTGTATCTATGTACTGAGCTTGGTTCAGTTGCTGTATTTGTGTTATGAGCTTGGTTCTGGTACATTATTTATTTACTGAGATGTTCTGGTACTGTAATGCTGCTATATTGTTGCCTTCTGCACAAGCAAAATACAGGCAGACTGCCTACAAGTGCAATATTGTATATATTGTTTTGACAAGGGTAGAGGTGGGATGCCGAAAAAAATTCCGCACATGGTGCCATCTAACCTGAAGCTGGCACTGGTTTAGGGTATATATGGGTCTCCTGTGGGTCTGAATTTGCTTTGATGGTCTGGTCTAGGGTCTGTATTAGGAGGGTCTTCATGAGATCCGTATTATTTGAAAGGACTGTATTTATTTTGGGGTGTGATGACTGGGGTCAGATTCGCCCCTTTTGATTCAAACATTGTAGATTGAGGGAGTGTCCTATATAAATTGGTGGGACATAAGGCCAAATATTTTGCATCACTTTTCAGAATCTCCCGAATGTATCTTCTCAAAAGTTGGCAAACACGCAATTACTATACTGGGCATAGGAAAATCCTTTACTGAAGTTCTTTAATGAGCTACGGAGCAAAAATGCTGGTGCCCCTGCATCCAACCATGAGAACAAGGAGACGGCTTTGAAGTGGGAAGAATGTTAGGTTAATTTATCATCTCTATAATTTCTCAGTATTACGGAGTGAGGGATTCCTGACAAAAGGCGGATTGTTACTGGGTAACGAGGGCTCTCACTTGCTTTCTTTTTAGAAAGTGTTTACTTTAAGAATAATGGTACAAACTGAGGGGCGGACAAAGCCCCCATTGTGGTGCCCTGAGAATTCCAGACTCCTGTGCCAGTCTGAGAAATTATTTGCATCGATCTGAGGAGCTGGAGTCTCCGGAGCGGAATTTTTGCAGTTTGTTGCTAATGGATCTTGAAAGAAAATGTAGTGCCAAAATAATGCCACTTCTAAAACTGCAATCGATGGCACAACATGAAATCTGCCATCTGCAGAGGTCACTGCCTTCAATATAGCCATGTGCTTGTTTTCAATAATTTTCTGACATTGACTCAACACCGGCTATATAAAATCTGATTAACTATTAACAATATGACAGCACCCAGGAATACTGGAAAAGGAGGGGGAGCTCCAAAAATGATGAGGTTTGTAGACACAGTGGTCGACCAAGGAAACGTAGTGTAGCAGAGGAATGACACATCATGCTTACTTCTCTTCGAAACAAGAAGATGTCCAGCAGTGCCATCACCTCAGAACTGGCAGAAACTAGTGGAACCCAGGAATGTCCATCTACTGTTCGTAGAAATCTGGCCACATGTGGTCTTCAAGAAAGAATAGCAGGCAAAAAGTCATGGCTTCAATGTAGAAACAAGGCTAAGAGACTCAACTATTGTATAGTTGCAGAAATGGCAGCTGGTCCTCCTGACTGATGAGTCAAAATGTGAAATAAGGCAATTTGTTTGCAGAAGGGCTGGAAAGTAGTACAATAATGAGTGTCTGCAGGGAACAGTGAAGCATGGTGGAGAGTGATACAATAATGAGTGTCTGCAGGGAACAGTGAAGCATGGTGGAGAGCGGTACAATAATGAGTGTCTGCAGGGAACAGTGAAGCATGGTGGAGAGCGGTACAATAATGAGTGTCTGTAGGTAGCAATGAAGCATGGTGGAGAACGGTACAATAATGAGTGTCTGCAGGGAACAGTGAAGCAATGGTGTCTGATTGGCTCCAACTTTATTCTGCAGCAGGACAACACCACCAAACATACAGCCAATGTCACTAAGACAACAGTACAACAGGGCCCCTCCATAACTGTTTGCATGCATTTGTCTTGTCATTGTCGTCTGTGTTGCAAGAATGATGTGTATTGCATAGCTGTAGCACTGAAAAGGTTCCCACCAAGGTTGGGGAAAAAGTAGGGGCGGGCGGTCGCCCCCACTGCAGAGCAACAGTCTGCAGCCTGGGACCGCTCAGAGCAGAAGATTCCCTCTGCCTCCAGAGAGCCGCTAATCTTGTCACAGGAAACACGCATGCAAGTCGTAGAGAGTGAGGACATGGCCAGCTATACCTCGCTATGTGGTGTTCTGGCGGGATACCCACCACCGCAGCCCAGGTTCTACTGGGGCAACGAGCCTGAATTACAGGGGTTGGAGATGCCACTACCATCCCCTATTTCTTCACTGCCAGAAGGGTTTCTGGAAGAGCCTTCTCGATGAGAGTTGGTCCAGCGCCGCAACCTGAGGCCTACCCGGGGGAGGTTGCCTCCAGTTCTATTTTCTCTGGGAAGAAGCGGCATCTGGCTGGCCCCAATTCGGGGTCCAGAGAGAGGGAAGAGTCTTTTCGCAAGCCTTGGATCATCATCCACAGAGATAATGCCAAGGTTAGGGCTGCTATCCCTCCTGGCTTGCTTCCCCATTTGAGGGACTTTGAAGACCCTAAGGTTTTGTGCTACTTCCAGGCCCGGAAACATCATGTGCCCAGGATTGGACTCTGTCGGCCACACACTGGGCTCACGCCTGTCGCGTCTTCCTTCGGGGACTCTGTACACTCCAAGGATGATGAGGTAAGGGCCTTCTTATGCCTGAACCAATCCCTTTGCTTCCCCATCGGCATGAGTTCATGGAGCAGTATGCTCACATCCACTGGGTACAGTTACAAGTCTGAAGAATCGTCGTTCAGAGATTTTTAAGTTAAGAGACTCCCTCGTGGTGAGACTGTTTATTCAAGAACTTTTGCTATTATCTTGTTTTCGAAGTTTAGTAAGAGACTTTGTGCGCTATTTCAAAGACTTCTGTTTTCTCGAACGCTATCATGAAGGGCTTTAAAGTTATTCAAGTAATTGTGTTGGAAATACAATGCTCTTTACCTTCATCATAAAAAAAACTGTGTTATGCAACGTTTAAGCTATTGTGCAGGAGGATAAAGAAAGAATGCTTAGTAAAGTTTGGTTGTCTCTCTAATGAATGTCTGGTGAAGTAATTGTATGCAAATTGAGTGAGGAGTGTTTGCAAAGTCTTTTTCTAGCTGTGTAAGTGTGCGGGTATGCTCTTCTTCCTGTCCCAGGGGAGGCATCCACAATAAACGTTTTCTTCAGCTCAGTGGGGAGAATATACCTCAGTTTACTACCCTTCATGAGATAGCCTTCTGAAATAGTGATGAATAATCCCACTTTTTCTGTGTTAATACTACCAGTCAACCCTTTCTCAGTTTTGTTACTAGCAGTGGTATGATGCCTTGTGTCTCTTTTTACTAGTTCTTGGGGAGAAGAATTATGTAAGTGCCCCATGGCAATGTTAGTGCATCCTGGATACTGTCCAGTCTAACAGAATTTTTGTGGTAATGGCCATACCACTTTCAGCACACGCTGTCATAAAAATTAACGCTAGACACAAAACGTGATGTCATAATTAGTCTGAGTACACTGTGATGGATAAGCTCTAGATAGCACCGGAGGGTGAGTTGTGTTTACAGGTTTTGCCTTGCATACACAATGACGAATGCACTCTGTTTAGGAGGCACTGGGGTTTTAAGTAGGGGGGAACTGTAGTGGCCCAGTACAACAAGACCCATCCATAACTGTATGCATGCATTTGTCTTGTCGTTGTCTTCTGTGTTGCAGGAATGATGTGTATTGCATAGCTGCAGCACTGAAAGGTTTAGGTGTTGGGTATGTGAGATGACTGTCTGGGTTTTGTATCTTTTTGTCTGTCATGTGATGATGTTTAATATATGTTTTGGCAAGCTGTGTGTAGAGATTTCAGAGTTGTGTACTGGTCCTGTCAGAGAGAGGAGCATTGGTAGTTCCGCAGGAAGCCCACACAGGTACCTTCAACCTGTGTGGTACAGAATGGAGGAAGCTGAGAGAATGGACCAGTGATTGTCAGGGACTGTCAAACCCAGAAGTTCTTCAGCGTGTTTCTACTCGTGAGTGTATACCGGAAGAGAGTGAGAGAGGATAGCAAGCGCAGTGCCGGGCCAGGACCTACAGATAAATTTGGCTGTGGTTTCTCCTGTGATGTCTCCCTTGGACGTGTCACCGGTTACCCTCCGGGTGGGAGACGGTGGAGACACCATGACAATTCCCAAACTCTACAGCGCTGTCTCCTAGGCTGTGGCCTGCTCCTCGGACGCTGCACTATCTTCAGCATAAAGAAGAACAAGGAGTCCTGGAAGTGATGATAGGGCCGTGATCAGAACATCATCCAGTCTGACTGGGATTACATGAAGAGACAGAAGAATTTGAGTAAGCCTACATTCACAGAAGATATGGGGTTAGTTCTCCAAGATGTTTGGGACAACCTACCTACCGAGTTCCATCAAAAACTGAGTGCAAGTGTACCTAGAAGAATCAATGCTGTTTCGAATATTGATTTCATTCCCTTTGCATTTTGATAATTCACAAAAATAAACTATTAACACTTCTAGTTTTGAAGTTATTCTTACTTTGCAGCATTTTTTCCACACCAGCCTAAAACATCTCTTTGGTACGGTAGATAGCAGTAGGACCACTAGCAGTGCAGAGTGTTTCAGGAGATAAGTGTACTGGTCTTGTGGGGGGCAATAACCTGTCTACTCATGGGATAGTGTTTGAGGACAGGGCTGCATGTGACAAGGACCATGTCGTGATGTGAAGAGGGGACAGAGACAAGTGGGAGGACACAGACCGAGGGCTACATACTAAAAGGAGCAGCACAGAGGATAACAGGAGAGGAGTGCTGTGATCCTATGGAGGAGATTGAAGATTGATAATGACATAGTAAAAGGGTATAGAGCCATGTATTGATCTTGAGGGGGGGTGACAGAGAGAGTGGAAGGAGCAGGGTCCCCAGCAGTGCAGATTATTTCAGGAGTAGACAATGTTGACCTTGTGGGGGTGTAAAGGCTAAGGATGTGCATACTTTGCACCGGAGTTTCTAAAGTTTTTTCCTTAAAATCAAAATCTTCAACTTCTCAAACTTTAAACCAAGTAAACTTGAAAGCTTATTATGAGGGCAGCGCCTGGCACAGATGTTCAATCTCAGACCCAGAGTACATAAAATAAGACCATCTTAAAGACGAGGCTCAACGTGAAACGTCAAAGATTTGCTTCTCCTGCTGCCTGGCTTTGTGGACAGATGTCAAATTCAGACACAATTAAGCAAGTCTTGAAACCTTAGGTGACACCGTGGACTTGACAAGGCAGAATAAAGTTCCGGGGATTACAAGGAGCCTTAGAAGGCAGATGGGGAACAGATTAAGGAGCGTATGACCGAGAGACGTCAACAACTTGATCAATGGAAGAAAATAAATGACTTCTTTCTCTGAAAAACTACAAACATCCGTTCTGAGGACTCGTCTCAGGGAGATATGTAAAGGAAGGGGAAGGAGGATTTTTCCGCTAGGGAAAGCAAGACATGGGGAGAAGACAACGGATGCATTTATCAGTCCTTTCTAGTTGTCATAACGCACAGGGCACCACAGCGGTAATGTATCATCGGTGCTGGAACAATTAGACAAAGATGCCTAAAGTAAAGCGCTGGTAGTGATAGAGCTCCATAGCAATGGGGGTGTATTAAAGGACAACTATGGCAAGTTACAGGGCGTAGCCAACCAGCCAGAATATATACATAGATACATTCTGTGTTCATGACAAAGTTATACACTATCCTACCAAAAGTATTTGGAAACTTGGGCAAGAATCAAAAGTATTTATTTCCATATGTTAATACTCAGTGGGGTTCCTTTAGCCCTAATGATATCGGATTCTGTCTGTGGCATACTTTCTACTAATGTCTGATACACAGCAGCTGGCATTTCCCTCCATTCATCCTGGAAATGTCTAGGGAGTTCTCTTAAAGAATATGCATCTGCCCGTCCAAGGAGCATTGTCATTGGACAGTTGAGTAATGGAAGAACATTCTGTGGAGTGCCAAATCATGTTACTCCATCTTTAAATTAGATGGCTGTACCCGGGTGTGGAGGATGTCTGGGGAACATTTTCTGTCTGAGTGTGTTGGGCCAACTGTTAAGTACGGCAGAGGTTCCGCTACAGTCTGGGGATGTTTTACGTGGCATGGGTCTCGGTCTGTTGGTATTATTGACAAGAACCATGAACAGTGAGGTGTACCTTCATATTCTAGATAATAATGTGCTGCTGACAATGTGGTAATACTTGGGAATGGTCAGCCATACTTCCAACAAGACAACGCGCCTCGTCACAAATCCACCAGCGTTTTACGTTGATTTGAGGATATGGATGTGCAGAGTCGGACATGAACTCTACTGAACCTCCTTGGGATGAACTGCAAGGTTGGGCTGAAAATATGAACAACATCTATCTTCTTTGAGATGTTTGCAGGATGAATAGAAGGAAATACCAGCTGAAGTGTATCAGACATTAGTAAAAAGTATACCACAGAGAATATCTGTTGTCAATAGGGCCAAAGAAGGCACCACTAAGTATTAACATATGGAAATAAACACTACTTTTGATTCTTGCTCAGGATTCCAATTAGTTTTGGTAGGATAGTGTAAGGTTGGTTTCACGAAAGAGTTTTCCTAATTTGATATGTTGTGCTTCCAAAATGTTGTACCTTGATACTTCTATGTGGATAAAGGGCATTGGCTACATCTCTGAAGACAGTTTATGCATACAGCTGTGGTCGTCATCTTCCATACACTCACATCTTATAGTCTGATACATAGACAATAAAAGACAGGGTATAGTTGCTGTCAGATCTCATAATGTTCCTGGATCCACCAAAGGTCTGATGGATATGGGTAGGGGCGTAGCTAAAGGCTCATGGGCCCGGGAGCACAAAAGTTAATCTTGGGGCCCCCCAACTTCTCTTAACCCCTTAACACAGAGGCATAACTTGAAGCTCCTGGACCCTAATGCAAAGCCTGTAACAGGGCCCCCAACTATAATGCTTTATTCATAGTACTGGACTTCCTATATGGAGAAGAGAGGCCTTATGGGCCCCCTAAGGCTCTTGGGCCCAGGTGCAACCGAATCCCCTGCACCCTCTATAGTTACACCAGTGGATATGGGTGATGTCAGACATGGTCAGATAGGTTTGACTTTTCTGGTTGTCTAGTTGGCAAAACTCCAAAATAAAAAAAAAATCAGATACCAAGTTTATGTTTTGGGAAGAAATCTTCTTTAAGAGATAGTGGGGCACATGTGTCAATACTGCAGATTAGGATTGCCAATTGGCTGGTAAGTGACATTGACCAAGGTTACTGACCATACTGTTACTATAGCAGGCCACTAAGGATTAACCACTTACTACCCTAGACCACCAGGGATACTTACAAAGGAAAGTTAGCCCACAAGATAGGGAATAACTTTCTAAATGGTGGGGATCTGACCTCTGGGACTCGCACTAATCGAGACACAATGGTCCAATAAGTCCATGTACTTGAACTTGTTTATCTCTAGCAGTCCCATTGAAATGCATAGAGTGGCAGCACACATGTGCAACTGTCACTCTTTTCATTCCACACCAAACCCTGATTATTGGGATCATAGTTGATGCCAAAGGTAGAACCCCCACGATTAGTTTTATTACCTATTCTGTGGATAGAGGATAACTTGCTTTTGATTAACAACCCCATTAAGTAAACCTTTTCACTTCCATAGACATCCAGGGCTGCTGACGTGGCTTCACTTGCCTAGACCACCAGGGATGTTACATTTTGTTATATCACATTGTAATATAACACATTACGTAACTTATCATATTACGTTCTATATTTAGTTACATCACATATTATATTACATTATATCACACTACAGTACATTAACTTCTAATTTGTATTACATTAAATAAGTGCTAGTTCATATCAGCGTCGGACGTTCCACTCAAAAGCAGGACAAAATAGCTTAGTATGCTGCACTATTTGGTCCTATAATAAGCCAGAAGGCCAAACAGAACGGACCCCGTTATAGTCAGTGGGGTATGTTCAGCACCCTTCAGTTCCATTATAAAATGGATCTGCTTCCCAAACGGACCACCAAATGCTGATATGAACACACCTCTATATCACATTTTATATCGCTCTATTCAGAGGCGTAACATGAAGCTTCTGGGCCCCAATGCAAACCTGTAACAGGGCCCCCAACTATAATGCTTTATTCATAGTACTGGGCTCCCTATATGGAGAAGAGAGGCCTTATGGGCCCCCTAAGGCTCCTGGGCCCGGGTGCAACCGCCTCCCCTGCATCCCCTATAGTTACGCCCCTGGCTCTATTATGTACCTGTACAGACTTTTTCCTATTTCACCCCCCTAATATTACGTGATGAGGGGGCATCATCAGAAAGTGACATCTACTGTAAGTTACTGTAGTCGTGTTTAGAAATACATTTCTGAAATCTGATGACTTTCTATCAACTGCAGCAGAACTTCTATATCTGATGCTTCTCTAATTGCTGAGGGGCGCTCGTTCAGAAGAGTTGTTAATTAGCGATTGTATGCGCTTTTCCGTCTGAGCTAAAAATAACCCACAAGTGCTCACTGCAGCTTCTCGCAAGCAGCGTAACGTGATCAGTAACCGTCAGAACGCCGCCGTGTATCCGGCTGTTTATAAACAACCATGTCTTATAATAAACACCCCCCCTTCCCAACCCTCAAAAAACTCTATTCAGCTGTTTTTCATTATATCAGTTTCTGGGAAAGCTGAGTGCCAACCAATATGGCAGCTTTCCCTATCCAAGCACTGACAGGGGTTGTCATCTCACTTTTATACACTTCTTAATGGGAAACCTACAGTGATGCATTCTTTGCTCCAGCTTTGTCATTCGGGGAAAGATAAGTGACACCCAGTTGTCACCCAGACTTCCCTAGAACAGATACAACTAACTAGCAAAATCTAAACTGCAATGCAGATTTTGCTCCTACAACTCGTTAGATTGGATGCCGTATTGGTCGTTAACTAGAAGTGGACAAAGGAGAAATAATCGACTTAGATATTGGCAACTTAACAAAAGAACACAAGTCAAGAACTTATAGAGACTCCACAGCTTTCCCAGAATCTTGAGGACCCGAAGGAGGTTCTGTTGTGGTCTGGGGATGGTTGACCTGGCGTGGGTCTCAGTCCGTTGGTTGAGGTGGCAAGAACCATGAACACGGAGGCATACCATGACATTCTAGACAATAATGTGCTGCTGACAATGGGGTAATACCCTGGGAATGGTCGGCCATACTTCCAAGACAATGCGCCTTGTCAAAAATCCAACGTTGGTTTGACAAGATGGATGTTCCACTATTGGACCTGAACCTACTGGAGATCTTTGGGACGAACAGGAATGTCAGGAAACACTATCCATCTTCATAGAGAAAGCTCAGCAGACGTTTGCAGGATGAATGGAGGGAAATACTAGCTGAAGTGTATGAAACGTCAGTATACAATGGAGAGTATCCGATGTCATGAGGACCAAAGGAGCCCAACCTTATGGAAATAAATATTACTTTTGATTCTTGTTCAGGTGTCCAATTACTTTTGCTTGGCTAGTGTATAGCTGGCCTTTAGGGACAGATGATTGTACTAGCGATTGTTAGTCTCCATTTCTCTGCCCATGTAAAGGAAAATTAAACAAGCACTGATCGACATACCTGTCGATCGGCACTCATTACATCAGACCAAGAATTTGGCCAGTCTAAAAGGAGCTTTACTGACCTATTTGATTTTAATTTGTCTTGTCAATTGATTCCCACTTAGCGGGATGATAGCAGCGGATCTCCACTGGGCGGGATGACAGCAGCATTCGCACTCTCAACTACCGTATAAACCATCTGTGCTTATGCTGCTACATGGATTTTTCATACATTCGCGGCTATAGGGACCTTTCACTCAGCATGGAATATTCTGAGGCAGCATTGCGGAATACGTCGTCTTGGAACTCCGCACCAAAATCTGCACCGCTAACTGCGGATTATGCTGCGGAATTACCGACAGAATTCTGCTGTTTTCAATTTTGTATCAAAATCTGCATGTTAGCAGTTGAGGAATATTCTGTCCTGTGTGAAGGGTCCCTTAATCTTTGCTCCATCTTGGATCTTAGGCGTATACCTGTGCACTTTTGCCAGGTGGATTATGTACATCATGTGTTATGCTGACTGCGCCAATGTTTTTCATCTCTTGCTAAATAACCAACTAACATGTACTGCATGTCTGTACATCACTTACCAGTTCAGCGCTAACCCCTATGCATGCTGCTTGTACACTGACATGCCAAAAGTGATGGGACCCCTCGGGCCCAGCAAAGTGCAGCAACTCAACATGGCCTTGATTCCACAACTGGAAGGAAGACGTCTGGAGGGATGTTGAGCCATGCTGCCTGGATAGTCACCTACAGCTCTGTGGTATTTGTAGGTGCAGAATCGTAGGTGAAGAATGCTACCATCCAATAGGTGGCGCTGCAGAGGTATTGTTCCATCTTCCTTAGTTGCATATATTACCCAGAGGAGCGTGCATGGCCTTATAAGTCTCCTCACTCACTTTTCAGGTGTCTTCTCACACCCCTTCCGGGTGCTCTCCTTGGAGAGAGACAGCCATTCCCCGATCCACTCACCCCACAGATGTCTCCACACACTTTTTGGGTGCTCTCCTTAAGAAGAGATGACACCCCTCTTGACCCACTTGAATTGTAGGTGTAAACGGACCTCTCCACCACATCCCATAAATTGGGCTCATGTCGGGTGAGCATATAGACTACACCATTCATAGGAACTCTTCAGAATGCTCCTCAAACCAATTCTGGACAACTTGGGCCTTTTAGCATGGTTCATTATCCTGCTGGAATATCCCATCATTGTGGAAGCAGTGAAATGTGGTGGGCATCGGTCAATGAGCTGTTTATCGAGAGCAGTGGACCCAACCCATGCCATGAGAACATATGCCACACCAGTATGGAACCACCACCAGCCTACACATTGCCTTACAGACAACTGGGGTCTATGGCTTCATGCCGTCCACACTACTCACGAACCCTACCATCCACCCAAAACAATTAGTACCTTGAGTCATCGGACCACAACACATGTTACCGGTCCTCTAGGTTCCAGTTAACAACCTCACAAGTCAAGAGGAGGCGCTGTGTCTGGTTTTGTATTAACAGAGGTGCTCTGGTGGGTTCTCGGCCCTCATGTTGACTTTATTCACTGGTCTATATTCTTCATAGCGGTATATAGCTGTTAATTGTGCTATTCTACGCATGCCACCGTGCATATTGTAAATATGGGCAGAATAATTGATTTATATATATATATATATATATATATATATATACACCCTGTTTCCCCCCAAAATAAGACAGTGTCTTATATTAATTTTTGCTCCAAAAGATTTAACTTTTTTACATGTATAGCTGCCTGGACACTATTTAAATAGCTTTTTTTATTAACTGTGGGACCCAGAAAAGAGGTGCAAAACAAGATTCTAAATAACGTACGAAAACGTTATGTATTAGGACACTCTACGTTTACGTCATCATTGATTTTTCATGTTTTTACATTAATTCCTTTTATTTAATCACCCCCCCCCCCCCCCCCCCCACCCCTCACTTTCTCAACCTGAGGACATGATTTTCCTGGAAAGTGATGAGCCTATAACTTAATTAAGTGCCCCCTAGCAGTATCCTCCGACGTGTGCGCCTCATGTGTGTAATATTACCATATCACAAGGAATTAAATAAGTGGAACAGAGCGACAGTAAGCAGCCGAATAAAAATATCGTCAATTACAGAAATTAGCGCTATTCTCGGCCGGATCACTGGTGGGGGGAAAGATTCGTTCATGTGGACAAACTGGGAAAACGGTTTGATGATTCTGTGTCGCTTTAAGGGAGCGAAATGTAATTACTGGAGCCTGAAACGTCAAGCATGTGACACATATGTGATGATGGAAGACTTTTCATCAGATGTAGCAGAGCTGAAATTGTAATTTTCCCCGTTGTGGTTGCTCTGATTTTGCATTACATTAGCCATGTAGTTGGTCTGCCAACAGTAGGTAGAAGCTCCTGGGTCCCAGTGTAACATCTCCAGCACCGACATGTGCCGTCTATAGTATATCTGCCTTATGTGGGGAAAGCGTAAGGTGTGGGGGGTCATGTTCCATACCGCGCCTGTCACTATAGAACATGTATAGGGTGCATTCACCTGTGCGAGAGCGAGTCGCACCTGACATTCTAGGCATAACTCGCTCAAACAACACATGGACACTCTGTATGTAAGACGGCACATCTGCATGTTCTATTCTTGTGCAAGAGTCGCACGAAAATAGAACATGCTGCCATTTTTCCGTCTCGCAGCATCGTTGCGACAAAAAAAATCGCCCATGTCAATACACAAATGACGAATAATGGGTTACGTTTTCATGCGAGTTTTGTGCGTCTCGCAATGCACAAAACTCCCTTTTTCGTCGCCTGTGTGAACGCACCCTAAAAACTTTTTGCGCGCAAAAGAACAGGAAGTGAGGGAGTTGAGAGGAGGAGTATCTCTCCGGAGCACCGCTGTATGGCGATTGTGGTGCTTGATCCTAAGAATCGTTGGCCACTGAGAGAGGAGAAGGACCATTTCCATACAAACAGCAGAGTTGGATAAACAGAATTTCACAAGTAAAGTACTACTACCGCCACTAAGGCCTCATGTCCACGGGGAAAATAAGGCCCGCTGCGGATTCTTCATGCCCTGCGGACATGAGGCCTAAAAATCAGAATAAACTCACCTGCTCCGGACGATGCAGATCTTCCTTCCTTCGCGGCCAGATCTTCTTTCTTCGGCCCAGCGTGCCCAGAAAGAAGATCCAGCCGGGAAGAACCGCATCGTCTGTAGCAGGTGAGTTTGATTCTGGTACGGATTTTCCATAGACTTCAATAGAAGCCTGCGGGAGCCGTCCCCGCGGGAGACCCGCACGAAAATGGAGCATGTCCATTTTTTTTCCCGCACGGGGATCCGTGCCTGACGGGAAAAATGACATCTGCAGGTATTTTACTACCTGCGGGAGTCCAATGCATCCCTTTGGGGCGCGGATCCGCGTGTGGGAAAAATGCTGCGGATTTTAAGCCCGTGGACATGAGGCCTAACCCCTCTAGTCCCACTTCTACCGATATTCTCTGGGCAACCGGGTACAGCAAGTTTCAGGTTCGGTTTTGTTAAGAACTGCTGTGGGTATTTGCAATAAAACAGTTTACCCGTTTCCAACATGGCCTCCTCTGGGCGATACACTTAGCTCTGCTACATCTATGCACATAATGGATTATCTGTGGATCTATAATTTCCTGGGTCCCAATGCAAGAGCCTCCAAACTACCATGTGCCCTTTGTAATATTTTAGGGCCCTTCAGGTGCAACTGCTGCTTCCACACCCTCTCTAGCTACACCTTTAGCTGACACCATGGCAATCCAATGGGTGACAAATGTCTGGTGTGCTGTGTTACTGCATATACCGTACATAGCAGAGCTGAGTGCGCTTTCCAATCCAACCACAATAAACGTGAAGACAGATATACAACTTCTATCATTCATTTTTACTGAAGAGTGTCTTAAAGGGGTATTCCATTTTGTGTCCGTAATCTCAAATTTTCACCCATCCACTGTATGGATCGGTGGGATCCGACCGCTGTGATCTGTGTCCCCCTATTTCTCAATGCTGGGTTGCTTCTTTCCTAATGAAGCAGCGAATGGGCCACTGGTCATGCATGCACAGCTGTGGCTCCATTCATTACAATGGGGCAGACAAAGATAGCCGCACATGGTTATGTCCGTCAGTCCTATTGAAATGAATGGAGCGCTCGGCTATCTATGTGCCCCATTCAAATGAATGGCAGTGCATGAGCGACCGGCAACCTATTTGCTGCTACATTAGGGAAATAGGGAGAAGCAACTCTGCATTGGGAAGTAAGGGTAACACGGGTTCTGGGGTCTTAAGATTGGTGGGGTCCCAGCGATCCATCTAGTACACCCACTACCCCTTTAAGGTTTCAGAATCGCGTAAGTCTGACGCAATGAATAGCGGTCATTTATATGGATGATATTGCTAATCGTTATGTCGATGGTAGTTTAAAAAAAGGCGGATTCTGATCAATACAGAATTTTCTCGGTTCTTGGTGGCGTTTGTTACGGCGCAAGAAAAATGTGTGTGGAGGACGGCAATGAGGAGCCACGCTGCATCCTCTGGAAGTATAAGTCATATTGCTGTAAATATCAGGAAGTGTATGCGCCTTTGAAAACAAATCAAAATGCTCATTTTTATCAGGGGGATCTTTATGTCTTTGGCCGTGTTAGCTGAAGTCTTATGAGACGGATTATTTGTACCCGCTGCGCCACAGATTCATTCATCATCTGGCGCCAGCGTTTGGAGCGCTTCCAACAAACTTTAGCAGTTTCATACAGAAATACAATTATTTCTAAGTGAAGAAGTTTGAATGGAAGTCTTCAATATGGCGGATGGGAGGCGGTCGTGTCGAATCCCCTGAACCAGCGACAGCCCTACGTTAGACGCACAGCACAATGTGTTTATTAGATGATATTTCATCCGCTGATGAAGTCATGTGACACGGATTAACGAGGAGTAAGAGGATCGGCGTTCTGCTTTTATTTTTACAGCGCTCGTTAGAAAATATAAGATGTGATGTGATTGGTTGCTACATGGATATATGTAACAGGCGGGTGTTAGATATGGCGCAGCAGCTGACGGATGGAGGCAGAGAGATTTTGTTGCAGCTAGAACATTATTTTACAAAAACGTATTATTTACATTGGCGCTCCACAGGAGGGTATGTATATTTAAACAACATCACACAGCAGTATAGAACATCTTTCTTTAAGGCCTCTTTCACACAGGGAGACAGTGATATCGGCGCGAGAAAATCGTAGCAATAAGCCCTACCCTGAAAATAAACCCTAGCTACATAAAAAAAACAACAAGCAAAAAACACAATACATTACCTAACAGGCGCTGTCTGCTTCTGAAGCTCCGAGACACTTGTCTGTTGTCTTCAGCCAGCACTTCCTGGTTTGGAGGTTCAAAATCCCCGCCTCCAGGAAGTGATGGCTCTGATTGGTTCTCGAGCACTGCGACTCGGCCAATCACTGTAGCGCTCGATGAACCAATCACAGCCATCGCAATGAATGGCTGTGATTGGTTCGTCGAGAGCTGCAGTGATTGGTTCTCGAGCGCTGTGGCTCAGCCAATCAGAACCGGCGCTTGCTAGAGGCCGGGTTTTTGAAACCCCTGACCAGGAAGCACTGGGTGAAGACTTCAAACAAGTGTGAGCTTGTTAGGTAATGTATTGTTTTTTGTATTTTTTTAATGCAGCTATGGATTATTTTAGGGGAAAGAGTAAGATTTTCTACTGTAAAAGTTGCATCACACTGCACGAAAACCACATTTTCATGCGATGCAATGAAACTGAAAGGAAGGCTCTATAGGGAAACATGGGCTACAAAATATAGCAAATTATGGCAATATTCAGCACACTGCAATTTTTTTTTCTCGCAATGTAGCAGTCTACAAAACATCGCTAATATGTAGCCATGGGCTTTACATACATGTGATTTGTAGTGCTGTAGCATTGCAAGAAAATCGTGCATTTCATTGCCCGTTGGAAAATGGCCTAAAGTAAAGGTAACGTAATTTCTTTTTTTCTGCAATGGTTTGTACATCCCTTTACCTTTAACCCTCATGTGGTAAAGAGGATAGAAGATGAAGAGAGATATCTTCAGTACCCCAATGCCAGCAGCCAGTAGAGAGTAAAGAGAGAGTGAGAGAGGGCACAAGTACAAGAGCGAGTGAGGATCACAGTGCAGAGGTACTTTATCCATGAGTGTCTGTGGAGAGTTTATCCCCTGCCCCTTCCAAGTGCGGCACCATACAGATAACGGAGACTGTAGGGCCAGTATCATCCTGAGTTCCTCCCTGACCTCCTTTCTTTTGTCTTGCCTGCACTATGTATTCTTAAATTATGAAGTGTCCAAGTTTTCCAGTAAAGTTTTGCCAGGCCCTGAGCGTTCCCAGGGACTGAGGAACTTAACCACTAAATCGTGTGTGGACTCTCTTTATTATCGCCGAGGTTCATTCCGGTGAGTAAAGGAACGGTGGGACACGTCACAATCTAAAATACTTCGGCATGTATATTGGCCATCCCTCTCTGAGGGGTGTCCGGAAGAGGCCAAGCGATACTCTGGCCGAGGCTGCGTGTGTCCCTCTGGGGAGGAGTCTGGTAAGTGCCACCGTCACAAGCCTTACCCTCCCAGCTCCACAGTGTGTGCCCCGTGTCCTGAGTTACCCTTTGGGATGCTGCACAACGCTACTCACTACCGGTCTTTACTTTTATATTACATTGTGTGCTTTGCTGTGCCATAGTAATTGTGAAAAACAAATAACCATTACATCATCCTATTAACTAACTATGCCAGACCTTGCACCAAAGATGGTATCAAATTTAACACCATTCGGTGGCATTACCGCTTTTGGGTAGTCCCATGTTGTCCAAGACCCTTATCGTGGCCAGGGATGTTGTGCATAACAGAATCGGGGGTAAGAGTGCGCTCACGATAGTTATGCAGAGTGCTAATGCAGCAGAAATGCAGTCCTAAGCTCTCGCTCACGACCTGAAGGTTGCAAGTTCAATCCCTGCATGGATCAGGTAGCTGGCTCAAGGTTAACTCAGCCTTCCATCCTTCCGACGTCAGAAAAATGAGTACCCATCTTGGTGGGGGGTAATAAATAAATTACTTGAAAGCGCTGCAGAATAAGTTGGCGCTATACAAATAGCAAGATTTTTTTTTACTTCGCTGGATATAGATCTATCCATAGAGCTCATTCTTTTGCAGCAGTTTCTAAGCTGATGGCCTAGCAGCACACTGCCGGCTGCCAACAGAATCCGTTCTATCTCAGCATATCACGCTCAGTACAAAGTTGTCAGTAATACTTTTAGCAGTCAGCTCGGCACTCGGTATAATGCTGGGTTCACACAGGGCGGATTTGCCACGGTTTTGCCGCGGATTGCCGTTGCATATCCGCACTGTGGCAAAACCGCTGCGTTTGCAGTGCAATGCAGCACAAATGAGATTTGCAAAAAAGCTGTTCTCACAGTGCGGATTTTTTCCACACAGCCGCAGTGCGGAAATGCAACTACGGCGCGGTTTTAAAAGATGCAGCATGTCCATTCTACGGTCTTTTCCGCAGCGCTTTTTTGTCCATAGACCTCTCTATGGACGCAACCAAATCCGCGGCAAAAAGTAAAAAAGCGCTACGGAAAAAAACGCTTGCGAAAATCCACAGAAAAATCTGCAAGCCCAAATTAACCTTCGAAGCGGTTTTGCCGCAGAAGCAGTTCTTCTGCGGCAAAACCGCGGCAAATCCGCCCTGTGTGAACCCAGCCTAATGCTCGGTTCAGCAGCTCTTGGCTCTTGAATTTCAAAGCACCCCAGTGGAGTATAGCACATTCTCTTTTGCCCAGAGCATTCTTAGCCGTGTTACTCCACTTGTGGTATAGATTGAGGCTACCCCATGGTCTGTGCCACACTCCGTAATGGCAGTGGCCTCTGCCGCTTCAACAAGCTGGTTGATTGGCTGGCTACGTAAAATTCACTATTCCTCTCTTTATCTGCTGCATCACAGTCTCTCTAAAAACTGCTGTGTCACTCTCAGCCTGTGGCGCAGCTATTAGCTATTATATCCTTCACCTGCGCTCTCCATCCTCCTGACCATTCCTACACTAAGACAGGTGAAGCTACAGCCTAGGAGCTGTAGTTTAATACTATTTGGGCAAACATGCCCTTTTTCCAAGAGGGCTGCCATACAGAGTCATGTGAGGAGTTGGACCAAAGGTCCTTTTCTTTGTTCTCTGGCTGCTTACTGCACCAGAGCTAAACTCAATTGCATCATGTGACCTCCCAGGAAGGTCCTTAAAGGGGTTTTCCAGGCAAAAACTATTGATGGATAGTTAATCGCTGGGGACTCACCACTTGGGATCTCCAGTGATCAGCTGTCAGTGCAGCGAGCCGGTCATCGTCATCGGGGTTGGGAACGAAAGTGCCATAGCTTGCTTCATTCCCATTGAAATCAATGGGAGCTGAAGTCTCCTATTACTCTTTTGCGTACAACCCCAGTGTCAGAGGCGGAAGTGCCAGTGGTATAATAACCAGCTTCGGCTCCTATTGATTTAAATGGAAATGAGGCCAGCTACGGCACTTCTGCTTCCATCCCTGGGGATTCGGAGCGATGGGTCTCTTGCAATTTACTATTGATGACCTATACTGAAGATGGGTCATCAATAGTTTTTGCCCAGAAAACCCCTTTAAAAACACGTACAATTTTAACCACATAAAGAAAGGCATAACAAAAAAATTAATACGTGGATATAATATACTGCCATTTTATTTACGCCCGCCCTGGTCCTAGCCCTGTGCTCTACGGACATTGAGCGGTCTGTCTGCGTATCGTCTGTGTTCGAACGGAGAGGTTTCCCATTTCATTATTCCAGTATTAAAAAAAAGCAATCCAGAAAACAAAATGTTACATTGCCATTTTATTAATCTCAGACGACACATAAAGACGTCAGCTCGTGTTAATGAGGCCCATTGATTGCGCCGCCGTGTACAATACTCGAGAGCAAAACAATTACATTGTAACGTTCCGCACTACATAACAATAGGTAACAACAGCAACATTCCGTTCCCAATACTGTGCGCAGTGCTGACTCCGCTCCTCGCACGCGATCAATCATAAATAGATTAGCCCTGCCTATCAGATTACAATGAAGTGTGCGAATGTGCTAATGTATTGATCAGCCATCGATTGGTCCTGCCTGGCAGAATGGGAGATGTATGGATTGGAGTTTGATTAGGCATGCCTGCTAAGAAGGTGGGGAAAGTTGTATCTCCACTACCGAGTATTTTCAGGTTCGATTAATGGCGGGTGCATTATATGATGATGGTCACAATATATGTCATTTTTACTTCTGACTAATGTGAAAGCGACCGTCCCATGCAGCGACCTCTTTGTACGAGGGTCAGTCCCAAACTTTCACGTCACTTTTGAGACACGCCACACTCTGCTAATTCCACTGGTTGCTGTCTGTAAAAGTTCAGCAAGTTCCAATGAATGTCAATGGGTGCAATTTTTTTCATATGGAGGAATTCAAGTACAGAAGTTTGCTTTATACGCATTTTCTTGTCAGACTGTCCCTCTTGCTGCCAGCTGTCACATGGCAAAAAAATGGATGTTGGCGGGAAGGTTCAAACTTTATTGTGACGTTGTTGCCAGCATAAGATAGGAGGTATTATCATACAGGCCGGAGGTTCGGTCGCAGATCTGCCTGAAAATGCCTTTTCTTCTGTCCAAAGCCAGGCAGCTGGGCGCAAAGTGGGCGGACCTCATTATAGCTAATGCGGTCTGTCTGATGCTGTTCGTTCCCGTCCTTGGAAGGAAACACTCAGCCACAGAGATTCTTTTTTCCTGCTCCCTGAATGGAACAGGAAAGCGGAATCCCTGCCGCAACAATATGGGCCAAATGTAGAGTCTGCCTGTGCTGAGGTTACAGGTACAGTGGACAGCGTCTCCTCCCTCCTCCCTCTCTGTACACAGCATGTTCATACCACTCTCTCATTCAAGTGCCTGTTGTACAGCAAATCTCTACACTTGCAATTGCAGTAGTTTAGGCAAGATGGCTGCCTCCATAAAAGGAAAAACAATTATATACATATATACCATGTTTTACCGAAAATAAGACCTTGTCTTATATTAATTTTTGCCCCAAAAGAGGCACTATATCTTATTTTCAGGGGATGTCTTATTATACTTACCTAGCAGCCTCAGTCCAGGTCCCTCTCGCTGCTCTCCGAAGCTCCGAAGCGCTTCTTGCAGTCCTCGGCCGCCCGCTGAAGATCATTTCCTGGTTACGGGATTCATAAATCCCACCTCCAGGAAGCGATGGCTGTGATTGGTTCTCGACAGCTGCTTAGCCAATCAATGCAGTGCTCGATGAACCAGTAAAACGCTTCCTGGAGGTAGGATTTATGAATGAGGACAGACAGAAGCATGTCAGAGTTCTGGAGAGCAGCAGAAGGGGCCTGGATTGAGCCTGCTAGGTAATGTATTCCTTTTTTAAAAAATGTAATATAGCTAGGGCTTATTTGCGGGGTAGGGCTTTTATTTCAAGCCTCCACCAAAAAGCCAGAAAAATCAGGGTAGGGCTTATTTTCAAGGTAGGTCTTATTTTTGGAGAAATGTGGTATATATAGTATATAATTACATTCTCTACACGAATATAAGCACTGTTTAAAAAAATTGTACTTTTTAGCATGCTACAAAAAATATTACCAGGCTGCAGGTTGACAGTGTTGTCTGTGTCAAATTTATAGACATTCAGACGCCAATTTTTTTTCTCATTTTATAACTCCCATTTATTTCTCGGAGAGAAAGTGACTACAAAAATGGCGCACGTGATGGGCTTTACCATCTGTTTAATTTTAAAATTGGCGCAAAGTCACAACACAAATGGCACAAGTTACTACCCACAATGTATCATTTTAATACATTCATGCATTTGCAATAATCTTAGCGCCTTCTGTGAATATTTATGTATTTTTTATCTCAATCACAGCTTAGGGAAAGTGCAGCTTTCAAAACACATTTCCCTGTGAAGAAGCTGACCTTTCCCAGCCACTTCTCTAGATAATCTCTCATTCCTCGGAAGGCCTGCAGTTGGCTAATGTTTATCTGTGTAAGAGCATTACCCATGCATCATGAAGCTTGCAGCCCACTCGCTGGGAAAAGCTCCCCCTGTACTGGAAGTAGAGAGGAGGCTGATGGCATTATACTGGTGACCACTGGGAGTGGTGACCTGTAGGACGTCTTCTACTGGAGGAGGTCAAGTGGAGGGATCGATGGTTTTATAGTGCAGGGCCCTGCACGAATAAGCAGGTCTATAGGGGAGAGATGGAAGGAAATTTAACACTGTAGAGCGCCAAATTTAATTCTGTAGAGCGCTAAATTTCAATGTTGGAGTACCACAAGAATTGTGTCAGAGATTTCCACCTACGAAAGTTGGCATGTGCACCATGCAAAGAGTTAAATGGATTGCCCATCTGTTAGCTATTGATGCCCTACCTGCAGAATAGACCATCATAAGTAAATCAGTGAGGGTCTGCCACATGGGACCCCCGTCAATCAGCTGTTCACCAAGTCTGTGCATGAGTGCACTGAAATGATTTCTGCAGGAAGCAGACAGTGCCGTTCTCATTGCAGTGGCCCCTGGAATACTACACAAAAGCACAAATGGAACACCAAGGGACAGTAAGCTGCGAACTGGACTCACGGGCAGACATACAGAATGACTGAAAAATACCACAAACACTCATCTGGCATACCTGCATGCGTACACAGATCGAATAGGTATGGTACGAGGTATTGATTTGTATTTTGGCCAAGATACTTAAGCCCACGAGCCCACCGGCAAGGGTCCTCGTTGTCTTGTAGGTCCCTACTCTAACAAGACAACTTATCCCTATGAATCTTGCCTGCAAGAAGGGCAATCATCCCAAAAGGGACAGCCCCACACTGGAACCTAAGGAACTGCCACACCCTTGATGGTAAACAATCCCAGCTGCACAGCACACAATTTGCACCAACACATCCTGGAATGCATCCAAAATGGAACAGGATTGTTCACACCACTTGCACAGACACACAGAACACATCACTGTTCACACCTATAGAAGTACATGCATAAATGCAAACACCAAGGGGAATGAGGAAACCAGCTACCTCTAGCCAGTGGGGCTGGTATTTATATGTAATAGACCTGTGGTGAATGGCTGGCTGGAGAAGTCCACACCCAGCGGGCACAAACATGCCACACCAGTGGAAGTGTGCTTCTGGAAACCCATAGCACAACAGGTCCCATCAGCACAACCTAACACCCGCCTTCATATTACAGGCAAAGTTCCCAGTGAGGTGAATAAGTGTAATACCACATCTCGCCAAAGCAGTGCAAATGGAGCTGTTTGCTTCCAGCAGAAATCAGCTCATTGGCCCGACAAACAGCTAATTAGAGAGAGGTGGCTCCTTGCTGATCTACTAATGGTAGAAAAAGCCACCAAAAGCCAACTCTTCAGGGAATCAGAATGGGTCTGATTTATTGACCACCCCATAACACCTTCTGATATGTCACTATGATAATGATTGTGTGACTTCCCCTTTAAGAAAACAAAAGCCAAGTTTGTAAAGAAGTAATTGAAACTGAGCTCCTGACCCCTTATGTATCATCTACTCATACAGCCGAGTTTAACGTCTAAGTTCCGTCCAAGGATGCAGCTGACAGAACGGGGACCCATTACAGTTAAAGTCATTCACAGGTCTGATTGGCCCGTGTCAAAAGATCGCAGCATATCCTATTTTGGGGCATTTTCATGCACCAGAATTGTCCGCTAAAGTCAATGGATGCGTCAAAAAAATGGAATGCCCTCAAAGTAAATCGCACTCGCCCGTGTGAATAAGCCCTTAATGTGTAAATTCCGTGTCTTATAAGTTCAGTTGCTTGTGCTCCAGGTTTATCAATTTCTGGGACCCCGACTATCGGCCATATTAGTACTCATGGGGCTGCTATTAGGATGCTCTCCCACAGGACGGAATTAGTCCCTGCGGACATTTCTGCGTCACAATGTTATCCCTATGGGGCTTGAATTTCGCACCTGTTTAATTTCGTATGTCTTTAATTCAAAACCGCAAGATTCAATTTCGCCTTGTGGAATTGTTCTGGTGGATTTCTAACATACAGAAGATGTAATTCCACACCTAAAGTCTGCGGAAAGAACGTAAGAAATTCCGCAAGACATTCCGCACAACATGAGGGCTCCTAATTCTACCTCAACTGGGGGAGATAAAGTTTGGGTGGACGTACATGTATGGATGGATCAGAAGCAACAGCGGTCAGACAAACACTCAGGTCGCTCATGTCTACGGCCGCTTAAGAGAAGTGTCCTCCTCCCTCTCACTGCAGAGATAGAATTGCCGGAATCACTGACCAAAGGACCCATGTATATGACTCCATTCAAAAGAATGGGGTTCATATTCGCGCGAGATTTGTGAGTCATGAACAATGCTGTGAGGGAGAAAAAATAAAAATCGCAACACGTTCTATCTTTGGGTGTCCCCTTGGCACGCCTCGCCCGTTGTTTTCAATGGGACCTTAACGGCTTCCACAAACGAACGTATTACCACGCGATTTTAAGCGCAGGAAAATAACATGAAGAATAGAACCCATTGATGTGAAGGAGTTCATTCTCACTTCTTTTTATCACTAGTTGCTTTCGCAGGTGCAAAAAAAAAAATAGAACCTGCTCTATCCTATGAGAAGTCCATGGGAGGTGCTCAAACACGTACATCTGGATATGTGCTAAACGCTGCGCATAGCTGCGACCACCGGCACCGTGTTAATTAGAGATGAGCGAACGTACTCGGTAAGGCGATTTCGCAAACGAGCACCGCGATTTTCGAGTACTTCACTACTCAGGTGAAAAGTACTCGGGTGCGCTGTGGGGCGGGGGGTTGCAGAGGGGAGTGGGAGGTAGCAGCGGGGAACAGGGGGGAGCCCTCTCTCTCTCCCTCTCCCCCCCACTCCCCGCTGCAACCCCCCCGCTCACCCACAGCGCACCCGAGTACTTTTCACCTGAGTTGTGAAGTACTCGAAAATCGCGGTGCTCGATTGCGAAATCGCCCTTACCGAGTACGTTCGCTCATCTCTAGTATTAATCTAATTAGACATTCGTTCACTGCTAAAAAAAAATTGCGCAGGAGCGAGTGTATTGTGTAACACGCTCGTCTGTCGAAGCCATAAAAGGCATCCAATGACACCTGCATACAATGTGATGTGCGATGCAGCTTCCCACCGAAGTCAATCGAAAACACTTGTGATCTTAACATGTGGGCGAGGAGCGCAATTTCACGGAAGCCATGCAATTTTTAATCAAAAGTGTTTCGCCTCACTGTGAATGTAGCCGTAAAGTTCAGTAGAAATCAATGGAGCAAAAGAGGAGCAAAGTGAGAATAAAAGTAGGCACAAACTTTGGATCTTTCTTTAAAGTCTAAAAAGTGTCTTTAATTACCCAAATTGCACCCCTTCCCATCCATCTTAAAGGGATCAGTACCTAGAATTGAACTTTCTTCCAAAGAGGTGGCACTCCACTACATGCAATAGGAGAAGTATGGCAATTGCAGCAGTGTCCAGGCGTTGTAGTGTCCCGTGACAACGACTGTATGGGGAACCGAATATGCAGCTTTCAGGAGCCATCGTTTATCAAGCATTCTGCAGCTCAGTGCCATCTGCCCCTTGTACGGAAACTTGAGACTTTACAAGATGAATGTAACCTTAAGACAGTGATAAGTCTATTTATAAGACCTCCTATAACTTGCAGATCCCCCTCCAAGCACATGGGGGGATGTCACCAGTGGTTCTCTGGAGCAGGCACATATATGGACATTATGTTACATGCATTATCTATTTACGTGGACCACAGAAGTAACTTAAGGCTCTGACCTAACAAATGTTCCCAGATCAAGTACATCCTAAGGGCTAGTGACTAAAAATATCAAAAACCTGACGAGATCAGTGTCCACCATACATTAGTTATATAGATACAAGAAAACCCCCAGCTATACTCCATATATGCCATAATAGGAACACCCGACCCCAAACAATATTTTCAAGCTCTTATAAAGTATCATTTTAGAATCATTATGTAACTTACGTCCTAAGTTACATCCTGTATTATACTCCAGAGCTGCACTCACTATTCTGCTGGTGGAGTCACTGTGTACGTACATTATATTACTTATCCTGTACTGATCCTGAGTTACATCCTGTAGTATACTCCAGAGCTGCACTCAGTATTCTGCTGGTGGAGTCACTGTGTACACACATTACATTACTTATCCTGTAATGATCCCGAGTTATACCCTGTATTATACTACAGAGCTGCACTCAATATTCTGCTGCTGGGGTCACTGTGTACATACATTACTTATCCTGTACTGATCCTGAGTTACATCCTGTATTATACTCCAGAGCTGCACTTACTATTCTGCTGGTGAAGTCACTGTGTACGTACATTATATTACTTATCCTGTACTGATCCTGAGTTACATCCTGTATTATACTCCAGAGCTGCACTCACTATTCTGCTGGTGGAGTCACTGTGTACACGCATTACATTACTTATCCTGTACTGATCCTGAGTTACATCTGACTCGCATTATACTCCAGAGCGCACTCACTATTCTGCAGCATTTACAGATAGAATCTCCAAGCATTCTTTACTTGTTCTGTGTCTACACAAAGCTTACAAATCCTTATTAGCCAGTGCTGGGACTTCCTGCTGAGGTAGAGAGAAGAAGAGCTGCTTCATTCATCTTCACTAGTTTGGACCTGCTTTGAGGCAGGAGCCCTAGTGGAGGACATAGATACGGTGTGGGCTAATAGAGGATCAATGCTCTGAAGACAAGAATCACAACTTCCCAGCCTAATCCATAGCAAAGTGTTCATAGTCATATAGAACGAGAGGTGCGCTTTAAATATTCCCCTGCATCAGCAAAGCAGCTGAGTCCCACGTTTCCCCTGAATCCCTTGGTATCTAGTTGCCATTGTTCATTGCGGATTCTCCACCTAATTGCCTTATGATATAATGACGCTGTTACAACGTATCCTCTGCATTCAGCCTCCAGAGCTGCTCATCTATTTATCACCGCAATGCTGGCAATGTTGTGACAGAAAGCAATCTGGATTTCATTTTCCACTTGCAGCTGTGTCATATGTAAGCAACGTATTAATCGGGTTTGATAGTGATCATTAGTCAGAGGGAGATTATGCCACATCCTCTCTGCCGGATTTATATGACGCCAATACTTTATGTGAATCTCTCGAAACTCATAAAAGCTTAGATAAAACAAAGGACTGAACCAAAATGCGCTGTGGCATCGAAAAGACAAATGCGATGGGCGACGGGTGCATCCTGAGAGGAGACGTCTGCTTCAATCCGCGTCGCCTTACAACTTGAGCTGCAACCATTTTCGTCAGCTTAGCTGCCAATTTAAGGTGGAGAATGGGTGATACCAATAGAAGACTAAATCGAGGGGTGCAAAAATGTCCGAAAAGAGCTACACAACTGCACTGCCTCCGCCAGGTGTGACACAATGTAGCAGATCCCAACGGCCGGAGGGCTCTATAGTCTATGGTGACGTCTTACAGGAAGGACAACCTGATCTAGAGGATTGATGGGAACACATTGCTATGCTTTGTTTCTCCTGCAGGGGCACTGTTAACAAATGGGATGAAGTTTACTCAGAGTGGAAAGTTGTTACTACTGTACTCCGCTGCAGTGCATCATGGTTCCATTTTTTGGCACTCTCCATAATGCATGCCGGTGTCTGCATTGATGAGTATATGTACTATAGGTGGAGATTCCCTTTAACTGCAGCTTTTGCCTTTTTTTCGCCTCCGGCTCTCTTTGGCCCTGGATAACCTTTGTCGTGCCCAGTCAGATATTGCCGTTCGGAGCTAATAAAGCTGTTTTGAGTAGCGTGGAGCCACTGTTACTGCAATATTTCTCTATGCGCTTCCTGCTAACTTTCTGCCGTCAACCCCAGGAGGCAGCAAGCCAGGTTTTAATTACCAATTAGGTTTGAATTTGTAGCAAGGGAAATATGTGTGTTATTCTGGAGGATGGAAATGGCAGAAGAAATTAAATATTATATCCTTGGCTTTATTGTCGTGACAGTCCATGGCGTCCTGTGACTGAAACGGTTAACGAAGGGTGATTACTGACATAGCGGTGTAACACTGAATAATGCCGCAATCTGTAAGCACCGTGCATGGTGCCATATAGTGGTGAATGGTACAACAGTCTCTTAAAGGGGAAGAAAGTATTATTGTGGGTGGTTCCGACGCGTTTCGCCAGACACATATTTCATAAAGCTTATTCTCTATATAATCAAATCAAAGCATCTAATATATGTTGTGTTAAAACTCTGATTTATTGGAGTATTCTGGTTTATATACAGATGCTTAGAGTAACCCTCCGGTTACTTTAAGCACCTGGATGTAACAAAGTTGGCATAAAGTTCTGTCCCAAGACCGGAAGGTGGAGACGGGGGTTGGGGGGGTATATTTCCCTACTTCTTTTTTTTTTTGGCTCGTCAATCCTTACCACCGATTCTGGTTTCTGCTTGCAGGCAGCCAAGATGGCCGTTGCCTTCTTTAGACTACCTAATTACCTACAATATCTAAGTAGCGTTACGACAAGAGACGAGCGAGCCTACTTGGTAAGGCAGTTACTCGAGCGAGCATCGCTCTTCTCGAGTAACTGTTTAGTGATCAGAGCATGCTCGGGTGGGCTGCGGGGGCGGGGGGGGGGGGTTGGGGGGAGGAGAGCGGAGCAGGAGGAAGAGTGAGAGAGAATACCAGCAAAATAGTGAGTGAAGCTCTGGAGTATAATCCAGGATGTAACTCAGGATCAGTAAAGGATAAGAAATATAATGTATGTACATAGTGACTCCACCAGCAGAATAGTGAATGCAGCTCTGGAGTATAATACAGGATGTAACTCAGGATCAGTACAGGATAAGTAATGTAATGTATGTACAAAGTGACTCCACCAGCAGAATAGTGAGTGCAGCTCTGCAGTATAATACAGGATGTAACTCAGGATCAGTACAGGATAAGTAATGTAATGTATGTACACAGTGACTCCACCAGCAGAATAGTGAGTGCAGCTCTGGAGTATAATACAGGATGTAACTCAGGATCAGTACAGGATAAGTAATGTATGTACACAGTGACTCCACCAGCAGAATAGTGAGTGCAGCTCTGGAGTATAATACAGGATATAACTCAGGGTCAGTTCAGGATAAATAATGTAATGTATGTACACAGTAACTCCACCAGCAGAATAGTGAGTGCAGCTCTGGAGTATAATGCAGGATGTAAATCTGGAGCAGTACAGGATAAGTAATGTAATGTATGTATTCAGTGACTCCACCAGCAGAATAGTGAGTGCAGCTCTGCAGTATAATACAGGTTGTAACTCAGGATCAGTACAGGATAAGTAATCAATGTACACAGTGTCTCTGCCAGCAGAATAGTGAGTGCAGCTCTGCAGTATAATAGAGGCTGTAACTCAGGATCAGTACAGGATAAGTAAATGACATGTATTACCAAACTTACTTAACTTTTTACGTAGATGATATCTAAGCTCTAACTGTGTGCTGAAGGATGGACATGCCCTTTAAATTTGTACTAATAACATAGAATCCCCCTTGAAATATGAAGCGGGGGTCAATGCTAGTGTCAGATCCCACTTCAGTATTTCAAATCCCACATTAAATTAGAGCATAATGGAGACTAATATCGGCTGATGAAGCATCCGCACTGATTTTAGGTCAGCGGAGAAGATCCATCACTTATCCTACCAGGGTTATGTTTCTGCCTGACATTATCTGAAGGACAAATTTGTAAAAATGTCCAGGGGGCTTGTCACTCCAGATCCGCCTCGGACCCCAGTAATGAGATTCTCCAGGCAGCATGAGGAATGCAGCGGAGAGAAAAAAAAACAACAAAAACATAATGTATCCCAGCTCAGCACACCCTGGTGCAATGGTGCAGTGCGCCGCTGCCAGCATGCACAGACGGGGACCTTGAGAAGTTGGCACAGACCTTAAACTAATCTTGTAACAAGCACGACAGACTTAAAGTGCTGGCCTCACGTAGCCTTCAGCAGAGGGGAGAAAATCAATAGCTCACTCCTGCATATGCTGGATGTATATACATATACGTCACTATGGCAGAGATCACGATTTAAAGGGAAACGGCGCTCTAGCTCCAAACTAAGGTCATAATAAGCAGTGTCACATTATAATGTACATTCGCTGCTGTCATACTCATGTGACCCAGAGGAAGCGGAGAAATGGAACTGTTTCATAGATATATCCACAGGGCAGCATATCAACACATTCACTTTGGTTGTCACACAACTTTCTCAGACTCCTGAATGACAAATCTGATTACCAGCAGAATAAAGGGACATTACAATTACAATGTCTAGGTAACAATGCCCATTGAAGCTATGATGGCAGCCATATTGTTTGCTACCCAGCTTTCCCGAACTCCTGAATGCCATATCACTCTAGCTTACAGTTATATGCAGTGGATTTGCTGCGGAATCCGGAGGCGGATGCCTGCTTCAGATTCCGCAATGCAAATCCGCCCGTGTGCACCATCTGTAGTACAGATGAAAGCTGTACTGCGGATGGTGCACAGGTACGTGACAGGTACGTGCGGGCGCCGCTGCTCCCAGGGCCGGATTCACCATGTGGAATCCGCGTCTGCAGTGTGCAGGAGCTCTTAGGCTAATTTCACACGGGTGAGTGTGATATCGATCCGTGACACTTGGCCCAGTATCGCGCTCGCCATGTGCGATTTTCCTGCGGATTCAAGGCGTTTTAGTGTCAAACGTGCCTCACATCCCTCCAGGGAAGCAGCTATTGTTTTCAGTGGGAACCCTCGCGGCACCTCTCATGCTGTGTGATGCTTTGCTGGCCCTATTGAAGACAATGGGCGATGCGCTCTCAGCAAACGCCCAAAGATAAGACGTGTCGCAACTTTTTCCCGCACCACGATGCAGGAAAAAAAATTGCTTATGCGTATGACTCCATTCAAAAGAATGGGGTTCATATTCGTCCCGCAATGCACAAACCTCATGCAGTTTTCTTTTTTCATGCAGTCTACACCAAAAGTCCCCATAGAAGTCAATGGGGGTGCGCAAATGCACGCAATATACACTAGGCGATGCGTAAAGCAGCACACAGGAAAAAGAACACATGTAGAACTCATCGCACTAATTAACTATTTCAATCGGCGCATATTTTTTTTGCTGCGCACAAATGCACATGCATTTCAATAAAATGTCGTGCGCACTAATGCACGTACGCCCGTGTGACGCTATTGAAAAATTCGATCTGTATTGTGATTGGTTACTGTAGGCAACAAAAATATTCTTTTAGATAGTTCTCATCAATTCGCCCCCGCTCCCGCATTCCTCCTCGCTTCCATGTGGCTTGCCCCACCCGCAGTGACATCACCGAATGGAGGGTAGGTCACAAATATGGGGCCATCACTCCATTTATCTCAATGGAGCTCTCTGGCAGTCCCATTGAAAATGAATGGAATGGCAAGCATGACTGCCATTCCATCCAATCTCTTCCTCACTGCGGGGGCTGCAGCAAGGAGGACGGGAAAAGCAGGACCCCGTTCACAGAGTCAGTTGGACCCCCACCAGTGGATAGGGGAAAACTTGAAAAAAGATGAAATAACCAGAATACCCCTTTAATATCAGCGGTGGCTGGAGTTGCCCTTTAACCCCATCGAACATGCGCTAATACCGTTTTATTCCGCTGATTATTATTATACGGTCCCATAATCAGCGCTGAACTCTTATTATGTTCCAATATTTGGCATTACTGTAAATTAAATATGTCACCAGTCATTTCCCCCCTAATCCCCTTCTCCCTTAATTTTCCCCCTCCCCCATAATCCTCTTTCCTTTTGTGTTATCTTATTTAATAAGATGTTCTGGCCCGAAGAGAAGAAGATGAAAGGGGGATTATGATTTTTTGCGCAGTTTTCCTCGGGAGGAGCGCTGTCCCGGGGGGAGGACCGGGCTTTGTAGATTCAGCTTCCTGCAATTAGTAAGAAGAATCATTTCCAGGAATGAATTTTAATATATTTTTAGTCACTTAATACTTTTGCTCTACAGTCCAGGTGACAGCTAGGGGGCGCTGAGATCAGCATTCCTAGGCTCCTGAATGACAGCCCCGTGTAAGGCCGGATTCAAATGAGCGTATGCGTATTTGCGCCATGTTTTTACGGAATAGGCGTTACGTATTCGCATGCAAAACTGCGTTTTTATTGTACTTCGTGATTATTTTTTTGCGCAATCAAAATGCGCACGCAGAATACTCGCCTGTGAACGAACTCATTGAAATCAATGGGTTCTCTTTTCTGCATATGGCATGCACATACGAGCTTGAATAATTGGGCACATTCCCCTTTTATGAATCCTGCATAACAACCCATATGGGAAGCTATATGACTACCATATAGGTTGTAAGAACGGCCATATAGGTAATTACCCAGCTTTCCCAGGATCCAGAATGGCAAATCTGTCTAACTGTGCAGTAATAAAGCATAAGAAGATGTATCCCTGTACAATTAAGTGATTTTGTCATATACGACTATGGGAAAGCTGAGTGGTAACCGCAAGGGGGCAGAGGGGGGTGGCTATGTTGCTTGTTGCCTAGTTTTCCTAAACTTCCGAATCTGAAATATACTTAAAGGGGTTTCCAGTAAAATACTATTGATGACCTATCAGGATAGGTCATCAATAGTTGATCGGCTGGGGTCTGTCGTTCGGGATCCTGACTAGTGATGAGCGAGCATACTCGCTAAGGGCAATTGCTCGAGCGAGCATTGCCTTTAGCGAGTACCTGCCCGCTCGAGAGAAAAGGTTCGGCTGCCGGCGGCGGGCAGGGAGCGGCGGGGAAGAGCGGGGAGGAACGGAGGGGAGATCTCTCTCTCCCCCACCGCTCCCCTTGCTCACTGCCGCAACTCAACTGTCACCTGCGCCGGCAGCCGAACCTTTTCTCTCGAGCGGGCAGGTACTCGCTAAGGACAACGCTCGCTCGAACAATTTCCCTTAGCGAGTATGCTCGCTCATCTCTAATCCTGACCAATCAGCTGAGTGCCGGCCACTACATGGGAGGTCGGCGCAGAGGCTCCCTCTCCAAATACACAGAGGTCGGAGCAGAAGCCTCCACATCGACCTGCGTATGGTGTCCGGAGCTTGTAACTGCAGGCACACTTTGCGTTGATTTCAATGAGAGCCGTGCCTGCAGTTACAAGCGGCAGCCACTGCACACAGGTCGGCGCGGAGGCCTCTGTGCTATTGTGGCGCTGACAGAATGCGCCCACTCAGGTGATCAATCGGGGTCAACCCCTACAAGCATTGTTATATCGGCCGTCAGTCCGACTAAAATACCCAATCGTAGTCATCCAAGTGAACGCTAGATTCACACGGACGTATTTGTGCGCGCAATACGTAGAAAACACCACTTATGTGAGTTCGAACCCCTTTAGTACAGCTATTAAACATCAGAGCAGAGGTCCATTCCAATATACGGCAGCGCGCTGTAGAATGCGCAAGCTCCGAGCGGTGCTAACGGGTACAGAGAACTGAAGACAGAGATCACGGACTTGTGACGTATCCAACCTCGGGGGGCTGATGTGGCATTTGTCCCGGACCCCTCTGCCTTCTGTATGTATCTGTGATGTATCCAAAGGTCATCTTGACTGGATTTCACCTTTAAGGGGTTAACTGCGCAGCGTGAATATTTAGGCACCGGGGTGTTGGTCTCAAGATGCTTCCCTGAAGGAGTCTTTGATGCAAGGGGATTATCTAGATAAATCTGGATCCATGTGACACAAACAGGAGTCTGAGAGGTTTTTCGCTGCAGATCGGAGAAGAATGCCCCTTATAACAGAAGCTCAGTGATGTGCCCCCTCCTCGCATGAACACCCTGAATAACCCATATTCACGGAGAAGAAAATCGCCCTCGTCAGCACTGGCACCGGGTTCAAGTCCCGGAACAGACGAAGCCTTGTGTACAAGAAATGGTCACAGCGTGTTCAGCAGAAAGTTAGCAATTCAGATGGTAATGAGAGATCTGCCCCCTCGTCACCGGCTCTGCTACATCGGCTGCATGGAGAACAGAACCGTCCCAGAAGACAGAGCCTTGGAGAGACAGAGACAAGCGATGCCGGATTATGAGATTCGTAGAAAGAATGGTTTGATCAAAAAGTTTCAACTCCCCTTAATATGTAATTCACTGGTATAAACTACCTGAGGATACGGTAATGGAATGGCCAATTCGATAAAAGAGTCTCAGAGGGGCCAGGACGCCTTGAGTATAATAATATGACATCTTATAGTCACTAATTACTCAGAAGGGTCGGTCATCCGGAAATTATTCCGATTGCCAGATTGGAGCCGGGAAGGAATTTTTTACCTTAAATGTGAAAACTTGGCTTTTACCTCATTGGACTTTTTTTTGCCTTCCTCTGGTTCAACATTGGAGGTGGTGGGGGGTAATAGGCCAAACTAGATGGACGGAAGTCTTTTTTTTTTCAGCCTTATGTACTATGTTGCCGTGTTGTGCGTTGTACACAAATGTAGCAAATGTTAACTTGACATTTAGAATATTATGACAACTTTAAAGGATTGTACCAGAATTACAGAAAGGGGATAACATACTAATCGGTGGGGGTCTCACCGATCTCCAGAAGGACCTCCCATGTCCCGTCTACCTGTCACTGGAGGGGAGTTGGGGGGGCATTTTAATCCCATAGTGACGTTAGAATGAATGAAGCACTGGCTGAGCATGTCCCATTAATTTCAATGGGACTGACAGAAAAACCCAAGTGGGTGCGGCTCGGGTATCTCCACAGTCCTACTGAAAGTGAGCTATTACTGTGGATAGGGATAACGTGCAATCTTGTTACAAGCTCTTTAACTGCAATGTACTACAATGGTGTAAACTGAGTTATTGCAGCGAGCTTCTTATTTGTACCAGCAGAGACCTGCAGCAATTGGATGAAACTGAAAGGGAGGAGACACAGATTAGATATTAGACAGTGAGGGTGATCAATGAGTGGAACAGGTTACCACAGTTCTTCTTCAATGGAAGTATTCAACCAAAGGCTGGACAGACATCTGTCTGGGATGATTTAGTGATCCCGCACTGAGCAGGGGGTTGAACCAGATGACCCTGGAGGTCCCTTCCAACTCTACCATTCTAGGATTCTACAACTGCTATATCTGAACATACAGCAGTCTTATGTATATAGTGTGCAGTTGTCTTTCTTAAGCCTCTTTCACACAAGCGTTTTATAGCGGCAATTTTGCCGAAAATCAGAACCATTCGAATCATTGCATACCAATGTACTTGTTCAGATGGGCAATTTTCCGGTGCGCAAAAATCGGCCAGCTGGAAAAGATAGCGCATACAGTGCACATTCCGGCCAGCCGCTTTTACGCACGGTCGGAAAAAACAGCACTTGTCTTCTCTTTTGCCAAAATACGCCATCCTTTCGAATAGACTCCTATGTGAGCCTATTGGAGCTGCCAGAAAAGACATCATACATTTGGTGCAAAGTACCTGAGAAGGTTCACTACTGCAGGAAATTGGCAAATCTGCAATAGTAAATTTGCCCTTATATTTACAAACACATTCCTAATTTCCATATTAGATGTAGACACATTTGTTACATATGTAGCAGATACACACACGCGTTTCTTTATATGGTAGATATACCCAAGTTTAGTCATCCAGTACATGTACACAGGTCCTTTAGTTATATAATAGTTACTGTATAACAGTGGTGGCGAACCTATGGCACGTGTGCCAGAAGCGGCACTCAGAGCCTTCCCAGCTGGCACTCGCCACTGTCGGCTGCTCGCCACATTAGTAAATACCGGCAGGGGTGCCACAGCTCCCCTGCTGGTATGCACTCAGCAGAACTGCTAGAGGCGCTGATCCCGGCGCACACTGTGATGTCAGTGTGCAGGCGGGATCCTCCTCCCCACTCCTCTGACGTCTCCTACTTGGTTCCGCGAGAACAGGGAAGGGAGGAGGTGTCCGGCAGCATGTCACAGTGTGCTCCTAAGATCAGTGACAGCAACAGCGCCAAGCAGAGGAGGTGGGGGGGGGGGGGATTTGGGTCTCAGAGGGGGGGGGGCGCTATTACTACAGGGGCCACTGTGGGATGTCACTATCCCTACTTGGGGCCGCTGTGAGATGTCACTATTACTATTGGCTACTGTGGTATGTCACTATTACTACTGGGGATGCTGTGAAGTGTCACTATTACCGCTGGGGCCGCTGTGGGATGTAACTATTACTACTGGGGGCTGCTGTGGGATGTCACTATTACTACTGGGGGCTGCTGTGGGATGTCACTATAACCACTAAAGCCGCTTTGGGTGGTCACTATTAGCGCTGGGGCTGCTCTGGGGAGAGTCACCCTTACTGCTGGGGCCGCTCTGGGGGGTCAATATCACTGCTGGGATATGTTTACACGAGGTGGAAATGCTGCAGAATGTCCTCAACGGAAATTTCCGTGGCAAATTCCACAGCATTTCCGCATTAAAAAGAAGTCAAAATCTGCACCCTGTCTATTTTGAAACAGCCCTGTCCTTTTAAGAACGACGAGGTAAAAATGATACGTCGTGATAAGCCCCGGCCCCTGACATATTGGCACTTTACAATAAATAAGTGGGTTTTGAGCTGCAGTTTGGGCACTCGGTCTCTAAAACGTTCGCCATCACTGCTGTATACAAAGTAGATTTACACACATGATTGGCATTTATACAGTATTTATACACATAGTACATGACCCGCACATCTTGTTCATACACCATATAGACACGCGTTCCTTATTGATGTAGTACATATACAGATACATTTCGTATATACAGGCATCTCTCCTGTATATATGACAAGCAGCACTTCTTGATTTCTTTTTTTATTACTATTTGGTATGATTATGACTTTATGCTGAAGGATATTTTTCCCATCACGTTACTCTGTAACATCTCTGAAGAGGTGCAAGCAATTAGCTCGGTTTTGTCTAATTAAACCCCTGACATACGCACTTCACAAGAAGAGTTTCACATGACAACAAAGTCAACTTTGAATAAATTTACACTGCATTAAAGTGACAGTCCAACGTCAATGCTGGCGAGGCTGGAAACCACATTATTTACTGCACGGCCTCCAAACCTCATTTGTTTTTTATATTCCGTACGTTTAGGAGAATCAATTACTTCTACAAGACCACAAAGTACAATCCCCCATACACAATACAGTATAGTTGGCTGAACCTGCTGATACCGGGGAAGAAGAGGTGGTAGGGGGCGTCAGACAACTCTCTAATGGGCATTGGGGCGGCTCGACTTTTCCCCAACAGAGGATATTGGGTGGAAAAGGATCGAGATATGGGATTTCAACACCCAATCCTTTTTTTCCCCACGGTGATAAGCCGTTGGTAGAGGTGTCTGGCTGCAGCTTACCTCCCTAAACGCATAATGCTTGGCGGAGCCGAACGTTCATGCGTGTGGAGGAGCCGGTAGGAACAGCTGTCGGATGATTGATCCGATAGTTGATGAAGGTGTATGGGGGCCTTAAGGTTCTGTTCAAATCTGAATCATAGTTTTGGTCTACAATGAAAACCAAGACACAGTGCTTAATCCCTCATGCGATGGACACCAATGGAGCCCTACAGACACCTCTGATGTATAATTGAGTACCTCAGTTTCCAGCAAATTTGATATAATCTGCAATAGATGTTCGTATAAGAGCCTGCATTACAGACATCAACGCATCCCTCATTCACATACCAGATAGTACACACCAATAAGGAGGCAATGATTCTACATAAAGAGCCTCATTGTATTATCATTGTATTATCATTGCTCCTGAGTTACATCCTGTATTATACTCCAGAGCTGCACTCACTATTCTGCTAGTGGAGTCACTGTGTACAAACATTACTTATCCTGTACTGATCCTGAGTTACATCCTGTATTATACTCCAGAGCCGCACTCACTATTCTGCTGGTGGAGTCACTCTGTGCAAACATTACATTACTTATCCTGTACTGATCCTGAGTTACATCCTGTATTATACTTCAGAGCTGCACTCACTATTCTGCTGGTGAAGTCATTGTGTATATGTATTACAGTACCTATCCTGTACTGATCCTGAGTTACATCCTGTATTATACTCCAGAGCTGCACTCACTATTCTGCTGGTGGAGTCACTGTGTACATACATTACATTACTTATCCTGTACTGATCCTGAGTTACGTCCTGTATTATACTGCAGAGCTGCACTCACTATTCTGCTAGTGGAGTCACTGTGTACATACATTACATTACTTATCCTGTACTGATCCTGAGTTACACCCTGTATTATACTCCAGAGCTGCACTCACTATTCTGCTGGTGGAGTCACTGTGTACATACATTATATTACTTATCCTGTACTGATCCTGAGTTACATCCTGTATTATACTTCAGAGCTGAATTTACCGTTCTGCTAATGGTGTCATTGTTAACATACATTACATTACTTGTTCTGTACTGATCCTGAGTTATATCCTGTATTATACTCCAGAGCTGCACTCACTATTCTGCTGGTGGAGTCACTGTGTACATACATTACATTACTTGTCCTGTACTGATCCTGAGTTACGTCTTGTATTATACTGCAGAGCTGCACTCACTATTCTGCTAGTGGAGTCACTGTGTACATACATTACATTACTTATCCTGTACTGATCCTGAGTTACACCCTGTATTATACTCCAGAGCTGCACTCACTATTCTGCTGGTGGAGTCACTGTGTACATACATTATATTACTTATCCTGTACTGATCCTGAGTTACATCCTGTATTATACTTCAGAGCTGCACTCACTATTCTGCTGGTGGAGTCACTGTGTACATATATTACTTATCCTGTACTGATCCTGAGTTACATTATAATGGGCTGTTCTGACAAGAATGTCTTCATTTCCACTGTCAGCAAGCACAGATTTTGCAAATTGTGAGGCATCACTCAGATTTTTTCTTGTGAGCCTCTCCTGTCGGCTAATTCCCTTTCTATTGTTTCACAGTCTGTATGATGAACGGCTAAGAATGTCACCCAGATGGACAGCAGCATTCATTCCTTCTGATACCTGCTGCGCTCACAATGGTTTCCACCTCCCCTCCATCCTAAGACAATGACATTTGGAGGCTTTGGTCCCTTCGTGGGTTAATACGTGGCTCCTCTGTCCTGCAGGATCCCAGCTGTACTGGTGGGTGTTATTGTAAGTACATGTGAATGGAGTCGTCAGTATTTAGGTTTAGTGAACCTTTAAATTAACCAATTAAACGAATCATTAAGTTTATGTCGAAGTGAAATCCCCAGAAGTAAATAAGGAAAGTTCTAGTAAATAACGAATTAGTTTTCTGCCAACCAACTTTTATCTAGCAGAACAGGAAAAGAACCCTCTTATACTCCAGCC